>NC_046156.1:148508999-148703770 GCF_011064425.1 Rattus rattus | reverse complement strand
TTGTGTGTGTAGTTTTGTCCCTCTACAGGTCTTCAGCTGTTCCTGTGGGCCTGTGTCTTGAGTTCACCAGGCAGGTCACTTGCAGCAGTAAAGTTGGTCTTACCTGTGGTCCCGAGGCTCAAGTTCGTTCGCGGGGTGCTGCCCACGGGCTCTCTGAGGTGGCAGCAACCGGGAAGATCTGCACTGCCTCTTCCGGGAGCCTCCGTGCACCAGGGTTCCAGATGGCCTCCGGTGTTTTCCTCTGGAATCAGCAATGTGTGTAGAGAGCAGTCTCTTCTGGTTTCGCAGGCGTGTCTGCCTCTCTGAAGGTTTAGCTCTCCTTCCCACGGGATTTGGGTGCAGAGAACTCCTTCCTTATCTTTTTTGATGACTTTTAGTTGAAAATTGATTTTATTCGATATTAGAATGACCACTCCAGATTGCTTCTTCCAACCTTTTGCTTGGAAAGTTGTTTTCCAGCCTTTCACTCTGAGGTAGTGTCTGTCTTTGTCTCTGAGGTGTGTTTCCTGTAGGTAGCAGAATGCAGGGTCCTCATTGCGTATCCAGTTTGTTAGTCTATGTCTTTTTATTGGGGAGTTGAGACATATTAAGGAATAGTGATTATTGCTTCCTGTTATATTCTTATTTGGATGTGAGGTTATGTTTGTGTGATTTTCTTCTCTTTGTTTTGTTGCCAAGGTGATTAGTTTCTTGCTTTTTCTAGGGTGTAGCTTGCCTCCTTATGTTGGGCTTTACCATTTATTATCCTTTGTAGCGCTGGATTTGTAGAAAGATATTGTGTAAATTTGGTTTTGTCATGGAATATCTTGGTTTCTCCATCTATGTTAATTGAGAGTTTTGCAGGATACAGTAACCTGGGCTGGCATTTTTGTTCTCTTAGGGTCTGTATGACATCTGTCCAGGATCTTTTGGCTTTCATAGTCTCTGGCGAGAAGTCTGGTGTGATTCTGATAGGTCTGCCTTTATATGTTACTTGACATTTTTCCCTTACTGCTTTTAATATTCTTTCTTTATTTTGTGCATTTGGTGTTTTGACTATTATGTGTCGGGAGGAGTTTCTTTTTTGGTCTAATCTATTTGGAGGTCTGTAGGCTTCTTGTATGCTTATTTGCATCTCTTTCTTTAGGTTAGGGAAGTTTTCTTCTATGATTTTGTTGAAGATATTTACTGGTCCTTTGAGCTGGGAGTCTTCACTCTCTTCTATACCTATTATCCTTAGGTTTGATCTTCTCATTGAGTCCTGGATTTCCTGTATGTTTTGGGCCAGTAGCTTTTTCCGTTTTACATTAACTTTGACAGTTGTGTCGATGATTTCTATGGAATCTTCTGCTCCTGAGGTTCTCTCTTCCATCTCTTGTATTCTGTTGGTGATGCTTGTATCTACGGCTCCTTGTCTCTTCCTTTGGTTTTCTATATCCAGGGTTGTTTCCCTGTGTTCTTTCTTGATTGCTTCTATTTTCATTTTTAAGTCCTTCAACTGTTTGATTGTGTTTTCCTGGAATTCTTTCAGGGATTTTTGTGATTCCTCTCTATAGGTTTCTACTTGTTTATTTATGTTTTCCCGTGTTTCTCTAAGGGAGTTCTTCATGTCTTTCTTGAAGTCCTCCAGCATCATGATCAAATATGATTTTAAATCTAGATCTTTCTTTTCTGGTGTGTTTGGATATTCAGTGTTTCTTTGGTGGGAGAATTGGGCTCCGATGATGCCATGTAGTCTTGGTTTCTGTTGCTTGGGTTCCTGCACTTGCCTCTTGCCATCAGATTATCTCTGGTGTTACTTTGTTCTGCCATTTCTGACAGTGGCTAAACTGTCCTCTAAGCCTGTGTGTCAGGAGTGCTGTAGACCTGTTTTCCTGTTTTCATTCAGCCAGTTATGGGAACAGAGTGTTCTGCTTTCGGGCGTGTAGTTTTTCCTATCCAAAGGTCTTCAGCTGTTCCTGTGGGCCTGTGTCCTGTGGGCCTGTGTTCACCAGGCAGGTCATTTGGAGCAGAAAATTTGGTCTTACCTGTGGTCCCGAGGCTCAAGTTTGCTCGTGGGGTGTTGCTTATGAGCTCCCCAGGAGGTCAGCAACCAGGAGGACCTGCGCCACCCTTTCCGGGAGCCCCAGTTCACCACGGTCCCAGATAGTGTTTGGTGTTTTCCTCTGGAGTCAGAAATGTGGGCAGAGTGTAGTCTCTTCTGGCTTCCCAGGTGTGTCTGCCTCTCTGAAGTTTTAGCTCTCCCTCCCATGGGATTTGGGTGCAGAGAACTGTTGATCCGGTCCCTTCAGGTTCCTTTGGTGTTTCGGGCACAGGGGACCTGTAGCTCCAGTGCCCCTATCTACCGGATCCCAGAGGCCGTATACATTTTCCTCTTGGGCCAGGGATGTGGGCAGGGGTGGGCAGTATTGGTGGTCTCTTCTGCTCTGCAGTCTCAGGAGTGCCCACCTGTCCGGGCGGTGAGTTTTCTCTCCCACGGGGTTTGGGAGCAGTGAGCTGTCGGCGGGATCAGCAAGGTTGGGAATCCAGGTAAAAACCGGAAGTGTCTGGTCCTAGAGGAATTTTGCCTCTGTGTGTCCTGAGACCACCAGTCAGGTCGCTTGGAGCAGAAAAGTTGGTCTTACCTGTGGTCCCGAGGCTCAAGTTTGCTTGTGGTGTGTTGCTTATGAGCTCTCCGCGAGGGCAGCAACCGAGAGGACCTCCCCTTTTATCTTTATTGTTGTAGAGTTTATTCCTTTCCTGCATCAGGTGACCCCAGAAGCTTTCTCATGCTTGTCTAGTATTGGTGCATTAGTGTCACAGTTGTCGCCTTTAATCAGAGACCAAGTTCCTACCTGGCATGTCCCAACTTCCTGTACAAGTTTTTTTTTTCCTCTAGAATTTGAATACACCAAGGTTGATTACATCTGAAGTGTGGATTTTGACAAATGCCTAATGTCCTATATTTTCTATTAGTGAACCACAGAGCATCGTTTAGCTGTTCTTAGTGTCTGCTGTGTCCGATACTGTCATCCTTCTCTTCCTTCTCTTGACCACAAGTAATCACTGGTAACCATCTTTACTGTCTTTGCCACTTTAAAAATTCTACAAATGTATTTGGCACAATAGTATATATACAGCCTCTTAAAATTGGCCTCTTTCAGTTGTCAATATAGATTTGAGATTCTCAGACCTTCTGTGTGTGTGTGTGTGTGTGTGTGTGTGTGTGGTTTATAGCTCATTAAATTTTACTTCTGAATACTATTCCATGGTAAGGGTATATCACAGTTTATCACCTCACTCATTAAATGGTCTATTACTTCTAGTTTGGATGATTATGAATAAAGTTGTTAAAACCTCCACACCTGTGTTTGCATGGACACATTTCCCAACAAATGGGGTAAGTGTCTCTATGTGGTGTTACAGAATCACATGAGATCATACTTTGCTTTGGACGAGATTTTCCTAACAGTTTTTATCATTTTGTATTCCCAGGAGCACTAGTTACAACTTGGTTTCATTCCATATTCGAAGAGTTGGTATTGTAAGATCTTTTGATGCTAGCGGTTTGGTAGATGGGGTTGATGTCTGTCTATCTTCTTTGGTTAAATATGGTCCAGTTTGCGCAGATTTAAAGCAAGAATTTTATTTTCTTATTGTTTAATTTTAAGAGTTCTTTAAATAAAAAGTGTGCAAATGCTTTTTTGTTTGAACTTTTTTTTATTTAAGGAATTAGCTAATAGCTTTGTCATTGTTGTGACACATCATGGACGCCTGAAGTATTTCATAAAATCTTCTTAATTTAAGATTAGCTGGTATGAAAGTCTTAGTCACCGCTCTCGAGGAGAAACTGACGTAGTGGACATGTGAAAGTCAGTAAGTGTCAGGAGTGCATGTGTTTTCACATGAGTGCATGTATTTTACACATAGAGGCAGACGCTGCAGGGAACATGGCTGCCCATTGCTTGTGCAGAGTGGGCTCCCAGTTCTCTGCTGACAGGGGACTGGAAGAAAATCACAGGGGCTAGAGGGGAGTCTAGTAGACTAACTGCCCTTCCGGTCCTGACTGGCCAGTGTTCTCCAGAACAAGGACTGGGGAAAGCAAATCTCTTGCAATACTATGGTTCTCTAGTTCCTTTTATTCCTTGTTAAAATTTCCAGATCTTCTCATCAAAATTTTTGAATGGATCATTTTTAATTCCCAGTCATTAGAAATAAAAATACAATTTGAAATTTTTTTTCTTGAAATAAATTGCATCTTATATCTTTCTGGATGTGAGCTTGTATATAGTGAGTATGATTTTAGGACAAAACAACACACAAATTCCTTATGATGGTTTTATGGTATTTACTGCGTGGCAGTTATAAACAGAGAACAGTACAAATAAAGCAGATGGAAAGAAACCATAACGCCTGACACATCTATTGTGTCTCTATTTCTTTCTGTACATATAGTCATATTATACTTCATAACATCTGCATTTTGTGGGGGTTTGTTTGTTTGTTTTTTAGACAGGCCCTGGCTGTCCTAGATCTCACTTTGTAGACCAGGCTCTCCTTGAACTCACAGAGATCCATCTGCCTCTGCCTCCCAAGTGCTGGGATTAAAGACATGCAGCACCACTGCCTGATTAAGTCTTTAAACTTTTAAAGCACTGACTAAATGTGGGTCAATTTTTTTGTTTTTTTTTTTTGTTCAATTTTTATTAAATTGGGTATTTCTTATTTACATTTAAAATGTTATTCCCTTTCCCAGTTTTCTGTCCATCAGCCCCCTAAACCCTCCCTCTCCCCTTCTATATGGGTGTTCCCATCCCCATACTCCTCCAATTACCACCCCCCAACAACCCCCTAGACTGGGGGTCCAACCTTGGCAGGACCAAGGGCTTCCCCTTCCACTGGTGCTCTTACTAGGCTATTCACTGCTACCTATGCAGTTGGAATCCAGGGTCAGTCCATATATAGTCTTTATGTGTGTCTATTTTAAAGTATATTTTTAGATTAGGAAGATGACTTAGCGGGTTAAGTGCTTGCCATATAAACATGAGGATCCATCTGCCTTCTACATGAAATACACTCTTCATTCATTTCCTGACATCTCTACCCTGTACTTGGTCTCTCAGGTATGGAACTGTCTCCAGTGTCCTCTGACTTGGTTTGCTGTCTCAAGTCTCCCAGCATTCTCTTTCTAAACTATGTTATTCCATTGCAAGTGCATCTCTCTTAGAAGTGTGCCCAGGAGCGTTTGCTCTGTGACCTTACACATCTCTGACTTTGTGATGAGTCCATTTTCTTATACAGCTGCTTAGCACTGAGGTTCTGTCAACCTATCTGAATCTGTATTCGCAAGTATGAGTGAATAGCTCTTGCCTTCTCTGCAATTATCTGATAAACAGCAAGTGCCATTCCACCAGTGCAGCCCTTTATTAGTCTTAAATATCATAAATATTCATGAAGTCACATTGTAGATGTTAGAGGTAGCTCCTCTTGGAAGAGGACATGGCATTTTCGGGGCAGCTCTGGGCTTTATGGTACCTCCACCTTGCACATTAGTCTGTGGCTAGGCCAGCCGCAGCCACAGCTGGGGGTGTCAGCATGGAGGATGCCTTAACTGTTTCTTACTCATGTCGTTGCTTTCCTTCCAGTTAAAGAGCCTGCTTTGGTAAACAAGACCTTCTAAAAAGTGAGAACCCCCCCTTTCTAAAACAAGTAAAAAGCCCTCTAAAAACCCAGAAAAGTCCTTTTGTAATTGTCTTCCTAGTTTGGGCCTTGCCTAGAAATAAACAATATGAAAAATTCACGATGTCTCTGTTACGTAATTTTTTTTTGAGAATCCAATTAAACACTCAATTGGTTAGTGAGCATAAAATGTGTGTTCATAATAATAGTCCTGTTTAAAGTGGGTTGAAGGAGGGTGGGGCTCCATCTCACACTGGTGCTTCAAAAGTGGGTCGGTGTTCCAAGAACTCCTGTATTTAAAGTTACAAACTCTCCAATGGGAAATAAAAATATCTCTCCTCAGCAGTTGTCATATTTTAGGCTTCATGTTCATTTCCTTACATTTATTTAAAAGCAAATTTTCAATGTTTATGTAAAGGGGCTTCTACATATACCAGGCTGTATGGTACACAAGTGCATAGCAAATAGGAAGTAATTTAATCATCAGCCCTAGAGCAAAGCTTTGCTATTGTGCTTCCGTTCTGCTAACAGACCTGACTCCGGGCAGTGCTGCCCAGTCTGTGGTCCTGGCCATTACATTAGTGTCTCCTTAGCATCTGCAGCTGTGGGTTTAGATGGGCTTCAAGGATGAAGCAGGGTATGATGCAAAGACTACATCAGAGTCTGAAGCCACAGTCTGTCTCCTCCTAACTGTGAATGGAGGGTGGTAGTGAGCAGAATTATGATCCTAGGACAGACCACACCCTCTCCTTTGGACCTTTGACAATGAAGGGAATGCTGCGTCTGTGAACACGTTTGTTACCTTATGTGGCACAAAGGAATTTGCAGGCTTGCTCAGTTCATTTTCAAGTAAGATTATCCCAGCTTATCCAAATTGGCTTTGACATTATCACTGATCTCTTAGAATCATAGGTAGGAGTGAGGGCTAGCAAGATCCACAGTGTGAGAGATACTTAATGTGCCATTAGTAGCCTCGGGAGCAGGAGGTCCAATGTCAAGAAATGGATATCGGACAGCTGGCTACAAGGAATGCATTCTGCATGCAGGAAGAGTGAGCTTTTCTCTCACACCTTCCAGGAAGGAACACAGCCCAGACAATTTCCGGACAGAGCATGCAGTCCTTCTGACCTGTAGAAACTGGAGAAGAAAAAGTGTAACATTAAGCCGCCAAGTTTGTATGCTTTATCATGCAACAGTGACATACTAACACAACAGCTTTACACAGTTCCTTCACAAACACCAAGCCTGACAGTAAAGCGTCTCCCATGGCTGGCCCACTCGCTGCAGGTGAAATGAATCAACAGGACAGTCCTAGCTTGGTTTGGCAAATGTGCTCGTATTTCATCAGTGCAAACAACACACCAGGGCTGAGAGTGCAGCTTAGTGGTAGAGAACTTGTTTCATATGCACGATGGTCCTGGTTTGATTTCTGCATTATAAATAAAGTACACAGAGAGTGGAGGGGAGGTTAGCAGGGAGACCAAATGAGGGGAATGACATTTTCTCTAAATTTTAAATAAATAGGCTGAGTTCTGAAAAACAATGCATATTAATATTTAACCAGTGGAGAATTGAGAGGGGAAAAAAATCTAACCATTTACCCAATGCTGTCACAGTTGCATAGAAGTATGAATTTACATTTTAATAGGCTGAGGAAAACAACAGATGCCAGGCTAGGGTCCCTTCCAGAGGCTACTTTGAATCCTGCAAAACAGAATAGAAACAAAAAAGAAACAGAAATCAGTACAGCGTACACACAGTGGCTTCTAGCCCATGTATGCACAGGACTGGCTGGGTGCGGGTCTCCTTTCAGCTCTGCCCTGTGCATTTTGCATGTGCACATGCATCTGCACACTTTGCATGTGAAGGAGTGAATGTTTCTATGTAAAGCACTCTATGTGAAGTGAGTCTGTGGAAATGCTCAAAGGAAGGCATCGGCCTCCAATCCACATTTGTCATTTGAATGAGGAGTGTTTGATGTGATCATCACTGCTTTTCAACCAAAGTCAAAGGAGACCAGATTCAAATGAAGCCACTGACATTTCGAATGGCGTGAATTCAGTTCTGTGGGCTTGTTGACAAAGATGGCTCAGCTCAGTGGCCTGCCACTACATCTGACATTCAGAGTTTGCTCCTAGGATCCCTGGGGCGGGGGAGGGGGAGCTAGCTCTTATAAGCTGTCTTCTAACTTCTACTAAGCTTCTTCTAACGTGACATGTGTGTGTGTGTGTGTGTGTGTACATGTGTATGCATGTATATGTGTATGTGTATATGTATATGATGTATATATAAATTTAAGAAGTGAGCACTACAAATTGTCTTTAGATAGCAGAAATTCATTCTCTCATCATTCTGGAAAACAGAAGTCCAAAGTCAAAGTGTTAATAGGGTTGGCTGCTGTTGGAAGCACCAAGGGAAACCTGCCACACACTTCTTAGCTTTCAGCTGCTATAGGCAAGGCCGGAGCCCTCTTGGATCTTGGCATGGCAATCATGTCCTCCTCTGAAATAGTAGAGGACCTTGACCATGGGTTTCAGACCCTGGCAAGCTGACTCAGGAGCCTCTCCTCTCCAAATGCTCCATCGTCTACTCCAGAGGTTTGGATTTAGATGTGCCTTTTCTGGAGGATCCTCCTATGACTCATCCTGAGGACTAGCACCTAAAACTAGCACTGAGAGTTAGTATTACACCTTTGCAAATGTGAAGACGTAAGAGAAAACCAGAATGCAAGCTTGTGGATAGCAAATCAAACCTTAGAGCTGCAGCAGTGGCTTCTCTAATCTGGATTTCAGGTCAACTTCTGTATCAGCTTCCACATGAATGGAAAAACTCATCCTTAAATGGAAAAAAAAATTAAAGTCATGAGAAATCTGATCAATTATGGGCAACTGGAGTGTGTAACCCTTCCCCTGTTCCAGATTTGGGAAGATTCTAATACATTTTTAATTAAGAAAAAAGTAATATACTTAAATATTTACATATTAATTTTTGATTCAATTTAAATAAACTTGGTTGTTGAAATCAACAATTCTAATTAGTAATTGTGTGGATTAAGAAAACAAATGAACCAAAACCAAAAACAACCCATCTTTTTTTTTTTTTTTTTTTTTTTGAGTATTTCTTATGTACATTTCGAGTGTTATTCCTTTCCTTTCGGCAAACATCCCTTCCCTCCCCCCTTCCTTATGGGTGTTCCCTCCCCACCCTCCCCCATTGCCCCCCTCCCCCCGACAGTCTAGTTCACTGGGGGTTCAGTCTTAGCAGGACCCAGGGCTTCCCCTTCCACTGGTGCTCTTACTAGGATATTCATTGCTACCTATGAGGTCAGAGTCCAGGGTCAGTCCATGTATAGTTTTTAGGTAGTGGCTTAGTCCCTGGAAGCTCTGGTTGCTTGGCATTGTTGTACATATGGGGTCTCAAGCCCCTTCAAGCTCTTCCAGTTCATTATCTGATTCCTTCAACGGGGGTCCCGTTCTCAGTTCAGTGGTTTGCTGCTGGCATTCGCCTCTGTATTTGCTGTATTCTGGCTGTGTCTCTCAGGATCGATCTACATCCGGCTCCTGTCGGTCTGCACTTCTTTGCTTCATCCATCTTGTCTAATTGGGTGACTCTATATGTATGGGCCACATGTGGGGCAGGCTCTGAATGGGTGTTCCTTCTGTGTCTGTTTTAATCTTTGCCTCTCTCTTCCCTGCCAAGGGTATTCTTGTTCCCCTTTTTAAAGAAGGAGTAAAGAAGCCTTCACATTTTGATCATCCGTCTTGAGTTTCATTTGTTCTAGGCAACTAGGGTAATTCAAGCATTTGGGCTAATAGCCACTTATCAGTGAGTGCATACCATGTATGTCTTTCTGTGATTGGGTTAGCTCACTCAGGATGATATTTTCCAGTTCCAACCATTTGCCTACGAATTTCATAAAAGTCGTTGTTTTTGATAGCTGAGTAATATTCCATTGTGTAGATGTACCACATTTTCTGTATCCATTCCTCTGTTGAAGGGCATCTGGGTTCTTTCCAGCTTCTGGCTATATAAATAAGGCTGCGATGAACATAGTGGAGCACGTGTCTTTTTTATATGTTGGGGCATCTTTGGGTATATGCCCAAGAGAGGTATAGCTGGATCCTCAGGCAGTTCAATGTCCAATTTTCTGAGGAACCTCAGACTGATTTCCAGAATGGTTGTACCAGTCTGCAACCCCACCAACAATGGAGGAGTGTTCCTCTTTCTCCGCATCCTCGGCCAGCATTTGCTGTCACCTGAGTTTTTGATAACAACCCATCTTTTTACAACTATTTTTATTTAGCAAGACTTGATTGATATTTAGGCTAATCTCTTACCTTATATAGTATATAAATCATATAAATATAATTATGTAAAATTATAATTTTGTTATGTTGTGATGCAATAGTATTTGTAATGTAGAACATGGTAGAAAATGTGCACTCAGCTTTCAGTGGGCAAAGCAAGTCATGCTGGCATATTTAATTCAAATGGTTAAAGGTATCCAGAGCTCAGAAGGAGAAAGCAATCACACTTCCCATCACCCTTCAATTCCCAAACTCTGTATACAAAGAAACAGTAATGTCTTAAATACAAAATGACCACTGCATTTGAAAATTGTTTGCATATAAAACTTTGGCAAGCCCTTCCCAAAGTTAATTGGGTATTGACAAGTAAATTCTATTCATATAATTATCTCTGCAACAAATGAGAAAAGTCTCACTAATAAAATTTCACCCATAAATGGCAGTATTAGAGATCTTTTCTTAGCAGAGATATAATTTGAGAATATAATTTTTAGTGCATAGAGACTGTTCTCAAGAGTTCAAAACAATTGAGATGCCTATGCTTAACAGGAGACTGCTGTATGAGTGTGCAGGTGTGTGAGTGTGTGGATGTGTGTGAGCGCAGGTGTGTGAATGCGATTACAGTATGTGTGAGTGCACAGGTGGGAGAGTTTATAGTATTGTGAGTGTGCAGGTGTGTGTGTGTTGTGTGTGTGTGTGCATGTGTGTGGGTGTGCAGGTGTGTGTATGTGTGAATGAAGTATGAGTGCGCAGGTGTGTGAATGTGCATGTATGTGTGTGTGCATGAAGTATAAGTGTGCAGGTGTGTGAGTGTGCATGTGTGTGGGTGTGCAGGTGTGTGTGTGCATGAAGTATGAATGTGCAGGTGTGTGAGTGTGTAGGTGTGTGTGTGCAGGTGTGTCTGTGCATGCAGTATGAGTGTACAGGTGTGTAAGTGTGCAGGTGTGTGTGTGTGTGTGTGCAGGTGTGTGTGTGCATACAGTATGAGTATACAGGTGTGTGAGTCTGCATGTGTGTGAGTGTGCAGGTGTGTGAGTGTGCAGGTGTGTGAGTGTGCACTATGTGTGCAGGTATGTGAGTGTGCAGGTATGTGAGTGTATAGGTATGTGAGTGTTCAATATATGAGTGTGTACTGTGTGAAAGTGCAGTGTGTGTGAATGTTTTGTTCTACCTATTAAGACTGTGTGATGATTAACACTGATTGTCAACTTGACAAGCCTCTGGGCACACCTTTGAGGGACTGTCTAGATTTAGGTAGCCTCTGAGTGTTCTAAGGGATAGTGTAGATTAGGATAACTGTGTGGAAAGACCCACATTAGTATCCCTGTGTAAAAGGGGTGAAGCTAGCTAAGCAGCCCGTGCCTATGTGTATATAAGGCCAGTCTCCTCCTCCTTCTGCCACCATGCCTTCCCCACTGTGGTGAGAATGTGAGCCAACGCAAACCCTTCTCCCCCTAAGTTGCTTTTGTCAGGATATTTAATCACCAGAAGTTTAACGCAGATAGACCATTCATTCACTTATACACTACGTTCCTCTTCCCAGGCACAGGTAGGAATTTCACCTCCCATGCATCTCTACTTAGGTGACACCATACAAGTCATCAGGAAGGGAGGTTTTTTTTTAATTAGTAAAAAAATGAACAAGCTTCATATTGACATTTTCATAATCGTTCATTGTTAGCTGTGGCCCATAACTTCCCTGCCTTGCTTGCCTGCCCCATCTCCTGCTCGTCCCCTTCCCTTCTGTAGTGCTTACAGTGTTAGTCCAGATATGCTGCACAAGTTACACCTTCAGGAAACCAAACTGTCCTCAGAGAGTAGGAGACTTCGTCCTTCATTAAGTTGGCAGGCCCTAGTCCAGAGGTTTGCCTTTTCTCTTTTCTTTTTACTTTTCCTTCTTTTTTCTTTTCTTATCTTTTTTCTTCCTTCCTTCCTTCCTTCCTTCCTTCCTTCCTTCCTTCCTTCCTTCCTCCCTCCCTCCCTCCCTCCTCCCTCCTCCCTCCTCCCTCCTCCCTTCCTTCTACTCTTTCTGTTTTTTGTATAATTTTGTAGGTAGCATAGCATCATTTTTGACCTTTTCTAATACTGGCAGGTTTCGCATACATGACTAAGGAACATGGGCAAGAGGAACTTTAGTTTTAGCCTACATACCTGAGGTCTATGAGTATGTGTGTTTATAGAAGCAGGAAGATGAGGTGAGAATAGATTAGTAACTATTTCTTTCTAAGTAAAAAGAGGTGGGACATCTAATGTGGGGTTTGAGGTTGTGGAAGCAAATTACAGCACAGAATACTCATCCTCCTCATCGGCCTCTGACTTTCTCACCCTTGCTGACCAGTTAGCTCCAGGCACCCTCCTGTTTCCACCTTCAGCTCTAGGCTTACATGCCATGCTGCCAAACCCAGCTTTTAATAGTGCCGGGACTTGAACTCAGATCACCATGCTTGTATGACAGGCACTTTTGTAAAGGAGCTTTCTTCCGGTCTTCTGTGTGGAGATTCAGTTGCTGCTTCAGTGTCGCTGCTTGCTGTAGACCTGCCTAAGTTGTTTGTAACATAATGGACGCTTGGGAGAGGCAGCTGTGTTTGACATTTACAGGTTTCATCTGGGTTTCCTGAACTCCCTTCTGAGCATCTGGATCTCGTCAGTCTCTTGACGGCTCCCATTCCACCCACAGTTTACTTTTCATCTTTTCTATATTCAGTTTGTTTGAGTAGAGTTTACAAACAATCAGGTCTTTGTTTGATTTTGGTCATTGGCTCTCCATTTTAATAATTTCTGCCTTAGTCTCACTTCTTGTGTCTACTGACTTTGGCTTCTTGTATTCTGAGAGCACAGAGGTACAGTATTACATCATTTATGAGACCTCTAATTTTTTTATCAAATATTTTTTATTCACATTTTCAATGTTATCTCCTTTCCTGGTTTCCCATCCATAAGCCCCCTATTCCATCCCCCTCCCTATCTTCTATTAGGGTATTCCCCTCCCCAATTTCCCCCCTTCCTGCCTCCCCACTCTGACATTCCCCTATACTGGGGGGTTGAGCTTTGGCCAGACCTAGGGCCTCTCCTCCCATTGGTGCCCAACAAGGCCATCCTCTGCTACATACGCTGCTGGAGCCAGTCCATGTGTAGTCCTTCGGAGGTGGAAACCTCTAATTTTGAAACGTAAGCATCACAACTGTACATTTTACTCAGAACCATCTTAGTGGGTTCGTAGAGTTCCTGGCTGCTTGCACTCCACCTTCACATAAATTCTAGAAAATTTAAAAAAATCTATCCCTGATTTATTCAATGAATTTTTTTCATTCAAAATGTATTCTCCACTTTCCAAGTTTTTGTATAAGTTTTTTTTTTCTTTCTCTTGGTGATTTCTAGTTTTCTCTTACCGTGGACTGATTAGACTCAAGGGATTGCTTATTTATTTTTTGATTTTGTTAATGCCTGCTCTGTGGGTTGCAATGTGATCCTTTTTAGAGACATTTCATGCACCGCTGAGATGGATGTGTGCCCCTCTCTGTTGGACAAATATTCTGTGGCTTCTAAAGTTTCTTTGCTCAGTTTTATTCAGAAGTTCTATGTAAAGATGAGATGGTGCTATTGAATTATATTCCTATAACTATATCAAGGTCTGTCTTATCTCCAATATCTTTTGGTGTCTATTTTATGGGATTGGTAACCCCAAGTCCAAGGGCACAGATATTTATGATTGTTGTGTACACTGGCGGATGCTTATGTTTAGAAGCATGTGTAGCTTCTGCATCTCTTTTGGTTAGCTTTGGTCTGATGTGCTTTATCAGATGTGAAAACAGCGAGCACAGCTTATTCATGGCCTCTGTTGCTTGGTAAGTTGACTTGTATCTGTTGGCTCTTGGTTTGGGATATTTGTTCCAGTGAGGTGTTTCATGAAGTCAATAGCTAGCGAGGTCGTGTTTTTAACCTAGTCTAGTCTGAGAGTTGATGCTATTTGCATTTAAAGTTATTCTTTTGATTTCCTGTGGTTATGTTGTTTTGCCTGGCTTGCTGGTCTTTCTTTTCTTCCTGTTAGTATGTAGGGCTGTTGGTTTATTGTCTCAGAGTTGCCAATTCCTTCCTGGCTTCCCCTTTTTCATCTGTTCCTCTTGCGAAATGTTTTCTTTCTTGTCTTCTGATAGATGACACTGTCTTTTTGCTTCCTTGCTGTACAAGTGCTCCTTTATGCATTTTTCTCAGTGCTGCCTTGGTATGATATTGTTATTTCTTCCTCAACTTGAAGAGGTAATTCTGATAAGTATAGCAATCTCATTGATATTTACTTTCAATATATCAACTTATTATCCTATGCTCTCTGGATTTGAGGGTTACTGATGAGATAGAAACCTGACTGCACTTTTGATATTTCTGCCTGTATAAATGAGTTTAGGTTCCCCCTACAGCTTCTAGTGTTCCTTGCTTTGTGTTTTTGACATCTTGACTATGATATATTCAGGAGAGATTCTTTTCTAGTCACGTCTCTTTGAGGTCCTAACGGCCCTAATGTGTTTAGATGTCTTTTGCTTCTTTAGGATTAGGCAGTTTTCTGCCATTTTAACAAATCCATTGTCTATCTCCTGTAGCCCAGATCTTATAATCTTTTGGTCTCTTCAAGGTATCTGAGATCTTGGATGCTTTTGTCATGTGCATTAATATTGTTCTCTATGTGCCTCTGAAAGTATCATTGATTTTGTCTTTTATCCCTAAAATTCACTCTTTCTTTCTTTTCTTTTTGAGATTGTAGTATAATTACAACATTTACCCCTTCCATTTTCTCCCTCCAATCCTTCTCCCTGTTCTCCTTCAAATTTATTGCCTTTCTCATTTTCTTCTAGTGGATATTGCATGCATAAATGTATTCACACATATTTTACTAGGAGATAATCTCATATCTATTTATATATATATATGCATAGATGCCTACACGGACACACACACATATAATATATATATATATATATATATATATATATATATATATATAGAGAGAGAGAGAGAGAGAGAGAGAGAGAGAGAGAAGGAGGGAGTGAGGGAGGGAGGGAGGGAGAGATGGGGAAGGGATATTCCTAAATATAGTATGTAATACGTTTAATCTATATAATGCTACTTGCATATGTGTTTTCAGGCTCACTTTTCAGCACTGGACAATCAGTTGCTGTGCTATTCCTAGGGAGGACACGTTTTATTCAGTAACCTTAATTCTTTGTCTAGGGCTAAGGCCTAGTAGACTTTTACCCATCTACTTTGGCATGTCTAGTGGTGTCACCCTTGTGCAGCCCATAATTAAACAGTCATGTTGATGAGACTTTATGTTGTATCTTCTGATATTACTAGGAGATAATCCCATAGCAGACTCCCTGCTCCTCTAGCCCTTGCAACCATTCTCCACTCCTCTACAATGTTCCCTGAGCCTTAAGTATGGGAGTGCTTCATAGATATACCCAATAGGACTGAGATTCAGAACTCTGCATTTGTATGTTTCTAGGTTTTTTGCTTTTTGTTTTGTTTTTTGTTTTTTGTTTGTTTTTTTTCTTTCTGTATTGTTCTTCGTTTGTTGCTGTTGCAAAGAGAAGTCTCCTTGATGAGGGGTGAAGACTATACTAACCTGTGGATATAATAGCAAATGTTTACAGATTATTGTTAGGGATTATGATAGTTTAGTAAATTAGCAATTGCAGATTCTCTTCCAATAACTATGAATTACTAGCTCTGAGTAGCTATCAAGGTTTCCATATTCCTATGTATGGCTTCCTTCTTGTGGATTGGTTCTTAAGTCTAAGGGAGCTGTTGTTTACTGCCAAGGTATTCATGCTGCTCGTTCACCCTTAGGCATATGGTGCCATGCTGGTAGTTAATGTGGTTCATAGGCATCATAGCTGGGTAAGGCTGTTGGTTGCCTCCTTCCTGTGGAACTTGTATGGAAGCTAGAGCCCTCTGAGAGGAGTCAGTTCCAGCTAAGGGTTATCAACCATTTTCTGAAGTTTATAGTTTCTTCAGCAATAGGGACTTATGTCTTATCTCTGGGGGTGAGGGGACAGTAATAGGTTGTATGTATAATACAGGGTTCTCCTGGAAAGCCCTGACTGACAATTCAGCAGAGGGCCTGTTTTGGGCTTCCATTAGGTGGTCTTTGGCTCTTGGAAGGAGCACTGTAGGCATAGATGAGAAATAGCTCACATCTATGTTGTACGTATTTGTAGAATATATGCATGTACATATATATTTATATGATTAGATGTCATACAGGATTTTCTTTTTTTTTTTATTAACTTGAGTATTTCTTATATACATTTCAGTGTTATTCCCTTTCCCGGTTTCCGGGCAAACATCCCTTCCCCCTCCCCTTCCTTATGGGTGTTCCCTCCCCACCTCCCCCATTGCCGCCCCCCCCAACAGTCTGGTTCACTGGGGTTCAGTCTTAGCAGGACCCAGGGCTTCCCCTTCCACTGGTGCTCTTACTAGGATATTCATTGCTACCTATGAGGTCAGAGTCCAGGGTCAGTCCATGTATAGTCTTTTAGGTAGTGGCTTAGTCCCTGGAAGCTCTGGTTGCTTGGCATTGTTGTACATGTGGGGTCTCAGAGCCCCTTCAAGCTCTTCCAGTTCTTTCTCTGATTCCTTCAACGGGGTCCTATTGTCAGTTCAGTGGTTTGCTGCTGGCATTCGCCTCTGTATTTGCTGTATTCTGGCTGTGTCTCTCAGGAGCGATCTACACTTCTGCACTTCTTTGCTTCATCCATCTTGTCTAATTGGGTGGCTGTATATATATGGGCCACATGTGGGGCAGGCTCTGAATGGGTGTCCTTCAGTCTCTGTTTTAATCTTTGCCTCTCTCTTCCCTGCCAAGGGTATTCTTGTTCCCTTTTAAAGAAGGAGTGAAGCATTCACATTTTGATCATCCGTCTTGAGTTTCATTTGTTCTAGGCATCTAGGGTAATTCAAGCATTTGGGCTAATAGCCACTTATCAATGAGTGCATACCATGTATGTCTTTCTGTGATTGGGTTAGCTCACTCAGGATGATATTTTCCAGTTCCAACCATTTGCCTCTGAATTTCATAAAGTCGTTGTTTTTGATAGCTGAGTAATATTCCATTGTGTAGATGTACCACATTTTCTGTATCCATTCCTCTGTTGAAGGGCATCTGGGTTCTTTCCAGCTTCTGGCTATTATAAATAAGGCTCGATGAACATAGTGGAGCACGGTCTTTTTATATGTTGGGGCATCTTTTGGGTATATGCCCAAGAGAGGTATAGCTGGATCCTCAGGCAGTTCAATGTCCAATTTCTGAGGAACCTCCAGACTGATTTCCAGAATGGTTGTATCAGTCTGCAACCCCACCAACAATGAAGGAGTGTTCCTCTTTCTCCGCATCCTCGCCAGCATCTGCTGTCACCTGAGTTTTTGATCTTAGCCATTCTCACTGGTGTGAGGTGAAATCTCAGGGTTGTTTTGATTTGCATTTCCCTTATGACTAAAGATGTTTAACATTTCTTTAGGTGTTTCTCAGCCATTCGGCATTCCTCAGCTGTGAATTCTTTGTTTAGCTCTGAACCCCATTTTTAATAGGGTTCTTTGTCTCCCTGCAGTTTAACTTTTTGAGTTCTTTGTATATTTTGGATATAAGGCCTCTATCTGTTGTAGGATTGGTAAAGATCTTTTCCCAATCTGTTGGTTGCCGTTTTGTCCTAACCACAGTGTCCTTTGTCTTACAGAAGCTTTGCAGTTTTATGAGATCCCATTTGTCGATTCTTGATCTTAGAGCATAAGCCATGGGTGTTTTGTTCAGGAAATTTTTCCAGTGCCCATGTGTTCCAGATGCTTCCCTAGTTTTTCTTCTATTAGTTTGAGTGTGTCTGGTTTGATGTGGAGGTCCTTGATCCACTTGGACTTAAGCTTTGTACAGGGTGATAAGCATGGATCGATCTGCATTCTTCTACATGTTGACCTCCAGTTGAACCAGCACCATTTGCTGAAAATGCTATCTTTTTTCCATTGGATGGATTTGGCTCCTTTGTCAAAAATCAAGTGACCATAGGTGTGTGGGTTCATTTCTGGGTCTTCAATTCTATTCCATTGGTCTATCTGTCTGTCTCTGTACCAATACCATGCAGTTTTTATCACTATTGCTCCATACAGGATTTTCTAAGGTAAATAGTTAACAGTATGATTCCTTGTGGCGTTTCTTTCCCAGGTATCCTTATTGTTACTTCCCCTCCCTCTTTCTTCTGTATTTACTTCCATCCCCTCATTCCTACAGAGCCCCTCTTTCCCCAGTTTCCCATCAGATCACTTGTATTCTATCTACCATTCCCATTAACCCTTACTCCACAGTGATCTGCCTTTATCTCCTTCCCCTCCCTAAAAACACCCCCTTCCCCAATTCGCCTATCAGATGCCTTGTACCCTGCTATTCTTTATGTATCCTGACCTGGTCTTGTCTGTTAATGGTGCTTTCTATATTAGTGGGTTTTTTTAAAATTTTCAGTTGACTGATTGATTCTTTTAGTTCTAGAGTTTCTGTTTTACTTTTGTTCAGGGTCTAAATTTCTTTGCTCCTTTTTATTTCTACATATCTTGAGTTTCTTCTCCAAATCACCAGCTGATTCATCCATTTCTATTTTCCTCTGCACATATGCTTTTACAATCCTATTTGTGGTCACTGATCATTTTCAGAGATCACACACTGAAATCGCACTGACATTTCAGCCATCTTGTCTATGTTTGTTTCTGGCTTTGAGGAATCATAAGTTGTAGAGGTGTCAGAATGATTTGGTGTCTTATATTGCCTGTGTTTCTTTTTTTGTGTGTTTATGCCTAGTAAGCTGAATGTGTCCTCTAATCTTTACTTGTTTCTATACTCTTTTTCAAATTATTTTATTCCAGTTAGAGTGCGTGTGTGTGTGTGTGTGTGTGTGTGTGTGTGTGTGTGTGTGTGTGTGTGTGTGTGTACCACAGTATTTGTGTGAATGTCAGAGGAAACTTTGTGTTTCTTTCCTTTCCCCATGTGAATCCAAGAGATGAGGATCAGGTCTTTGACTCCGAGGCAAATACCTTTACCCTCTAAGCCATCTCACCATCCATCCTCATTATTTTAAAAGCACTTAATAATAAACATAATGTATATATATTTACTTTTTGCAATAATGCAATATATTTTGTGATTTTTTTGTTGCAATTTTTCTTTACATGCCTTAATAATATATAGTAATTGGTTACATTCTTACATTTTCATGTATGTATGTATTTTTAACATCTATATAATCTATGAAATCACTCTCTTGATCTCCCCTCCTGCTGATCACCAACCTCTTCTCAGTTAGTTATCTCTCTATTTGCATGGGTGTTTTGTTTTCTTCTCTTTACTCTGGTGACCCTGACACTTTGGAAATTATTCTTTTACTTATTCTCTGTGACTGGATATCTGGGAGAAGTAGAGAGCTTATCCACCTGCATTTGTTGATGGAAGGTCATTTTGGCCACACACATCAGGTTACTGGGGCAAGATCTGAGACTCAAAGCTAAATTCAGATAAAGGTGTGTGTGTGTGTGTGTGTACCCATTCTGGCAAGTATCATGTAGATGCCTCTTGAAAATCTCTCAGCTTTGTGCTCCTGTACCTCTCTTATGTTTTATGCCCACAACTGTCCTTCTGAGGATTTTTTTTTTTTTACGTTCTTATATGTATTTCTAGACACAGATTTCCAGTTCTTGCCACCTATGAGAACATGAAGTTTAGCCTGGAGGCTGGAGCTGGCCTGACCCAGTACAAGCAGCATGGTGCAGTTGGGTACTGGCTTGGCTGTTACTTTGTGGGGAACATCCTTCCTAGACTTATTTCTCTTTTCTTTAGCTCTTTGTCTTATAGGAATAGAATCTCTGGTTTCTTAGCCACTTTTTTTTTCATTTGATCTTACAGATGTGGCTTCTAATCCACAATCTTACTTGGAAGTTCCACTTTGCCTTTCTGAATGAAGACTAATGTGGAACAGAGCTCTAGTGGACCACAACAGGCATGCGTCATCAGTGAAAACAGACCTTTGCAATTTGGGGGTTAGGGTGATGAAAATAGCCAGAAATTCCTCCCATCCCTGCATGAACTTTGAAATGTGACAGTGCTTTTCTTGAGAATGGGAAGACTCCCTTTCTCCACTCCCTGAAATGAGGCTGACTTGTGGCTGGCTTTGATCAGAGGATCTGAAAATAGTCTAAGCAGTTCTAGACAAAGGCATTTTGAGGCCTCACAACTTCTGTTAGACCCTCCTTCGTAGAGACCATTTTGTGAAGTCAGAGTGTCTAGGGAGAAACCATGAGCTACAGGACCCACTAACCATCACCATTCAGTACCCAGGCATGTGAGTTGATCTGACTAGCTGCCACCAGACATCTGAAGCTGCATGAATCCCTTTGAACAAAACCAACCTAAGAGCCTTCTTTTGAGCCCGGATCAACCTACTGGCTCATAGAGAGACAAATATGTGTTTTAAGTTTAGTGGCTTGCATATGGCAGTGGGGTTAATAACATCAACCAGCAGCCTATGTGCCTGTGTGTAATATAAATCTGCATATATTATTTACACATATATCCATAATATATCAAGCTAATTTTATGAGTAGAGTAGATTAGAGAGTGTGATCTAATCTTTGTTACATTTATACAGAAACTCAGATCTTAACTGACATTTCCCTCATTTCTATTGAGATAAATTCAACAGATGGCTAGATTAAAGGGGTCTTTTTAAATGAATTTGAGGAAATTACTCTTTAATAGCTGATTCTTCTGTAGACAAATGATATTAGAACCAGATTGTGAGGTCAGTAGATCGCTGTCTTTATTTTTCTTTCATCGTGCTGATATGTTCCAGAATGCCGACTCACTCTTGGCTAAACATGATTGAAGCCACCACTGGGGTCAGAAAAGATAGCATCCATTTGCCTTTGGGAGAATAGGATTGCTCCTCTCTTGGCTGGTTCTGCTATGAGGAGTGAAGCCCACTTTGCATATGCTACAGGGGGCATGGAAATTCTCAAATGATTTTCATCTAGAAAAATTGGAATAAAAAATCTGCAATGAACTTTTGACATTATTTCTTTCGAGCAGGGTGATTTCTTAACAAGAAAAAAACCAGAGTTCACACTGAGTAGGGCCTATGGCTAGGAAAAATAAGATTGCCTCAAGCGGAGATGTTTTAATTAAAGGAAAAACTTAAACAGAAACTATGCATTAATTTTATGTTGTTGCTTTAATAAATGACCACAAAATTGGTGGTTTAGAACCACTCAGATTTGTTATGTGATATTTCTATAGGTCAGGAGTTCAGGATAGCTCTGGGCCTCAGATCTGGGCACTTGCAGGGCTGGGATTTGCTATGGACATCCTAAGGAAGAGGGGTTTCTCTGTTCATTCCAAGGCAGCCATAATCGTTCTGTGGTCAATTCAATTGAGGTCGCCATTTCTTTGCTGGGTGTCACTTGTGAGACAGACTTAGCTACAAGGACCTATCTTCAATCCTGGCATGTTGCCTCTATGTCTGGCAATCAGTCACCCTCTACAAGTGCTTCTCTTACTGCTGAGTCATTTCCTTAACATTGTCCTTTTCAGTTCTTAACAGAAAAGTAAGGTAGCTACCTCCTAGGGTAAACTAGCCTGATTTATTTTGTCAAAGTCCCCCTTTCCTTACAGAGTGACACTCAAGTTGTATAGAGTGTACTATGTGCCTCTTGGGGAGGATATCATTTAGCGCTATGACTATAGCAACCAAAGTAGCCATGAGGGATAAATAAGGATGTCAGGACCACTGGCTTTAAAATCGAAGGCTGGCTTTTATTGAATGGACTTTAGTGTCCTGGTGATTCCCTAACTAGAGCACTTTATCTTTTAGTTTTCTGTTGCTGTGATAAGATGCCAGTGGCTATGGCAACCTGTAGTAGGAAAAGTTTATGGCTATGGTCCTAGAGACATGAGTTCATCATGAATGGAAAGGTTAGGAACAGGTAGACACAGATTCAAGACCAGGAAGCAGAGAGACCTGAATCACAAGATTGGAGCAGAGAGAGAGCAAAGTAGAAGTAGGGTGAGGATGTATACCATCAAAGCCAACCACCCGTGGCACCCTCCATCCCCAAAAGTGTTACCAACTGAGGACCAAGTTGAAACATTTCCATTTTAAATCACCACAGACATGATCTGTATGTTTAGCTATCAGACCCTCCCCCCCAATAATTCCTCTTCGCTATCTACCTCTTACTGTTTGCAAGCTGGGCCTTAGATGAGTGTTCCATGTTGTCCCCTTCCAAGCTCCGTAAGACTCACTGGGAAGTAAATGAGTCTCTGAATCTCTGGCTTCTTCCTTGTACCGACAGGGCCACAAAATCCAACACCTCCACAGCTTCTTGGTGGGGAGTAGCTCTGATCCTTCTCTCTTGTAACAGCGAGGTAATGAGAGGGCTAACAGCAAGATGATGCTCATAGGCCAACTCTAAAGGGCTGTCTGAGTAAGGTGACACAAAAGGAAATGTGTAGCCCTCAGAGCTCACAGCTGAATAGACCTCAGATGGAGTTTCTCTCTGTGTAGTCTGCCTAGCACCCTCTAGCACTGTGAAATCTAGCCAGTAAGGATAAAGCTTCCAGGTTGGAACCAGCATGATTTTTTCATGTACAGTGATTCAAGGGTGTGATATCTTTGGCAATCGGGTCTTACTATCAAGTTCTAGAAGGGAATCAAGAACATAGCAACTATTTTTTGTTTGTTTTTTGTTTGTGAGTTCATGAGACCAGCTAAGCAACAAGGAAAGAAGTAACCTACTCCTGTCATTGGGCCTTTTATTTGATAGCTTATGTCGTCTGGAGGAGGCATTGTTCCCCTTCCCCTATTATAAAAGATCTCCATATCAGCTACTTTAATAAGTGTGTGTATGTGAATGTAATTTGGGAAGTCTATACAGTAAAGATTTTCATATGACATTTTCAAAGTTCTTTAGTGTTGTTTGTCTTTCCTGTTCCTACACAGCTCTCATCCCTGATCCCATCTAACCTTTCTTGCTCCATTATCGTCCTTTCTTCCTTTACAAAATCTCATTCTATCTCCCTTATTTTGAAAGCTCATGGCCCCTTTACTGTTTTTCTGACTTCTGTGAGTTTCTCAAATTTTTCTAAAGACACAAAGCTAGCATCCATGTATGAGCGAGAACATATGCCCTTTGTCTTTTGGGATCTGTGGTATCCCACTCAGAATGGTTATTTCTAACTCTATCCATTTACTTACAAATGTTATAATTTCATTTCCTTTACAATTGCATAACACCTCAGTGTACTGTATACATTGCATCTCTACCACACCATGGAAGAGGAGGCAGAAAGTTGGTAAGGTCCAGAGGTGGTAGGTGACTATAAGGAAACAGTGTTTTCCAGCTACCACAGAGAAGTTGCACACAAACTCACTACAGCTGTGATTGCATGGATTAACCTATATAAGATCAGTCTAGATAATACCCTAGCATGAATAGAGCAAGTGTCATGAAGTCCCACGCTTAGCTAAGGTGATGTTAGCAACTGATGGATGCTGGGAAAGGAAGAGTCAGTTTTCTTCTGATATGGCTACCTGTGCTTCAGTAGATGGCTGCACACATTCAGGCAGCCCCAGGTTGACTCAGTAGGTTTAAGGAACACATAAAATCAGGATGGATTGTGGTAGTGTAGGGGTAGGGGAAGTATTGGAGGGGATGGAATGGGGGTTGCATTTGATCAACATATTATTTTTATGCATACAATTCTGACACAATAAAACGGGGAGACTCTGTAGGGCATGCTTGAAATGTCAGCACTTGGGAGCCAACAAAGGGGGTTTTCTGCAAGTTTGACATCAGCCAATTACTTGCATTTTAGTTTCAAGAGTCCACAGTGAAATCCAGGCTAAACTAAGCTTTAGAATGAGATCGTATATTTAAAGAAGGGAGTGGGATGAATTGTTAATAATTAGATTTTGTGTTAAGCCTTACTCCTTGTGATCTGGTCTAAGTGTGCACACCACACTTTCTTCCTTCACATAGATGATGATGTAATAGCAGTAGCCATGCCCCACAATGTCCCCAGTTTCTCAAACTTAGGACAACATGATTTGGAACCTAAGGAATGACATGAGACCATGCCCATTGGCTACCAGCAGCCTCACGGCCTAGGAAGACCCCAGACTGTAGAAGGCACCTTTGTGGTCTCAAGGCTAGATTGATGACTTTGGATGGAAGAAGCTTAAGCCTGAGACCTGTCATTGAATGCAGCACTTGCTACTCTTCTCCATGGGGTGGCTGCTCATGTACCCAGTGGGACATACTTGGGAATGCAGGTTTTGAGGAGCCAGTTCACCCACTCAGGCCGGGTTTCTCTGTTCCTTACTTCCCTGGGACAGGAGCTCCTGGTTTCAGAGATTCCCTCAGTAACATGGGCCTAGGGTTCAATTACCAACTTGGGGAGTCCAAAACTTTTCAGTTTCTTAAAAGGTTAGCAAACTTTAGGGGGCACCAGACTTCTTGTAAAATTAATAACAAGTACATTTATTAAATCTGGATGCCAATTTACTAATTTGCCACAGGGGACAGGCTTTGCATACCCAAGGATACTTGTATCCAAGGCAACCTCTCTTGCAACAGCAGAGTGCAGACAAAGCAAAGGGAAGGAGAGGAGCGAGGTGCTGTAGTCATATTGCATCTTCTGCAGCTTTCAAAACGATGCTCCAGTGATTAGCAGACCATATTGTACTGTTAGGGTGGTTTTACAGTAAATGCTGTTCCTTGGTTTTCCATTTTTCTAGACTCCCAGCAGGCCTGTCAGGAGAACACATTGCCTCATATTGGCTGCAATATAGTTAAATAAGTAACAGCTTTTAAATTGGATTATCAACCAATGCTGTTACCAATTACCCACATATCAATATCAAGTCATTTGGGGTAAATTAATTCGGTCTGTGGGTTACGCATCCATTATTGATTATATACTAGATTTAACTCTGGAAAGTAACTAGTGTGCTTTATCACAGCGTTTACAGTACGCTGTAAACTTTCTCAGCCCGTGGTTCTCAGGCTGTTAGCACCGGGGCTGCCTACAGGCTTGTCAGAGGGTGATAGTCTGAGCACTGCTTACCGAGTCAGGGGTAGGGCCCAGGAAGTAACTGGAAGAACTGCAGTAATGCTTACAGGCATGAACTCACGGGTTTGCATCCTGCCTGCTTACTGACGGGGAGCCTTGACAAAGCTACTTAACCTCTGAGATGCTTGTCCCTCATCCGTGAAATGAGGTCAATAGTGATTGTCACCTCGAAGGGTTCTGGGGGATTATATTGTTATGTACAAGCTGAGGCCTGAATGGATTCTCAAGCAGTAGGCACCTTCCATGCTTCTGTCACTATTCTTGCCATTCTGGATAAGGAAGCAAAAGATGCTGGTCCTTTATTCATTTGCTCTGATTCTCTGGGCTCTCACTCAGCTCCACAAGCCCCCAACAAATCACACCTGGTCTACCAGACCCGACTGTCATTCTCTTTATTTTGTGTGTGTGTGTGTGTGTGTGTGTGTGTGTGTGTGTGTGTGTGTGTGTGTGTGTTAAGCAATATGCATTTATGCATGTTTGCTTCGTGGTGTACATGTGTTTAGGTGGGATTGCCTCTAAATTCCAGATCTCTCTGCTATGGCTAGTTCAATGGCCAGCTTACTCTAGGGACCTTTTATGTCTGGAAGTATAGACTGACTGGGTCCATCTTCACCAGGCACTTATGTGGGTTATGGGGATCCAAGCTCAGGTCCTCACTCACATGGAAAGCACTTTAACTGCTGAGCCATTACCCCAGCCCCTCATCAGCGTTTCTCACATGGCAAACCTAACTCCCACACAATATGACTAGTATCTGAACACAGCTAAAATGCTGCAAATCCCAGGCAGCATCTTTGTCCAGCAGCTCTGAAACTACTCACCTATGAATTATTTATTTGGTTGGTTTTATTTTATTTATTTATTTGTTTGTTTGTTTATTTACCTATTCACTTTACATCCCACTCTCCCCCTCCATTCCCCCATCCCCTTCTCCTTTGAGCAGGTTCCCCCACCCCGGTATCTCCCCACCCTGGCACTTCAAGTCTCTTTGAGGCTAGGTTCTTTCTCCCCTACTGAGGCCAGACAAGACAGCCCAGCTGGAAGAATACATCCCATGTACAGGCAACAGCTTTTGGGATAGTCCCCATTCCAGTTGTTCAGGACCCACACGAAGACCAAGCTGCAAGTGGGTTGGTCACCTACGGATTGTAACTCCTCACCTTCCCCTCCCACCTTGTAGCCGTCATCACTCTGTTTTCTGTGTGTGAGGATTCATCTATGCCCCTTACTTTCCATCCATGAAGTCAGACAGTACCTGTCCTCCTTTCATTGGCTTATTTCACCTTTTGTAATGTGCACCGGCGCATCCATGTGCCTCTGCTTTTCTTCTTATTTGAAAATACGTAGCATTCCTTATATGGACATAAGATGACTCATTAATATAACGTTTGAGAACAGTCTGTCTTTAGATATATACTCATCACATACCTGACTCTTGTTCTGTTGGGAACTCATGAAGTGAAGGAGGAGAGGGGTACAACAGTGTACATCAATCAAAGTGGAAACCTTATGGTTATCTTTAAATAGTGAGTATTGCTTTATTTTCTCTGGAGAAGCCAATCCATTACATAACACCCCTTTCCCCCAGTCTATTATGCCTCTCTGTGCTTCTACCAGTAAATGTGTCACAGTTTAAAACCTTGCCAACGCTACATACTCTTTCCTAATTTAAGCACACTATTTCAGTAAGTAAAGCTGGTTATTGTACACTTACATGTGCCAAGCACTGTGCTGGACCCCTAGAGTATAATCTAAATGAGATAGCACTTTGTACAATGCAGACTGCAAGAACACTGTGTATTGAGTGTCATTCTATGGGTGACATCCTAACTGGAAGCTGTTGTAAGCCGTTACCAGTCGATTCAGAGCTGGCAGCAGAAACGACCAGAGAAGGGGAGTCTGGAATAAGTTAAAAACTCACAGGAACCACCTGGGCCTCCAGCTGAGGAACTATGATCCTGGAAAGAGAATGGGAAATCCCAGAGAAGTTGAGAAGGCCTTGCCTGTTGTTCCTTTATTATTCTTAGTTAGGTGTTCCTATCTTTTGCCTTTTAAAGGTTCAAATGCTCACGGAAACTCCTCCTCTGTCTGTATGGATCCCTTCTCACCTTAGGCAGGTGGCGATTGGAATTAGAACCATTCTCCACACACTCGAGTATTTGAACACGTTCTCCCCAGTTGGTGGTAGAGGTTGGACATGTTATGGGGCCGTACAATGGGCAGCCTTGCAGGAGGAAGTACATCACTGAGGGAGGGCCTTGAGCGTCTATACTTTCACCACATTTCCGGTTTACCTTCTCTGTTTTCTGTGTGTGAGACAAAGGTCTGATCTATGTCTGTTGCTTGCTGCCTTCCCATGCCCACCGTTATGGACTCTTCTAGACCCAGAAGCAAAAATAAAGTCTTCACTTCGTATGTTACCCTTGGTCATGGTATTTTATCACAGCAAAAGAAAGTGATGAATACAGAGATATGTGAGCCTCTGGTTCATGAATTTGAAATAGCGTTTTGGGACCTACACAGCTCTCTTACAAACTGTCTATTTATAATCTTTGTTTATTTTTCTTTTGAAGAAATCTCTGCCGTCCCCCACCCAGCCTTGGAATTCCTCTCTCAATTAAGTATATGAACTCAACCATTACTCAACACACCATTATTTCTTCTAGTTATCAATTTTATTTTAATATTGTTTATGGTCTGATTGATGACAGAAGTTTAAATTTTTAAGTAATTATAGTTATCAATCATTTAAATATAATACCCATCTTCGGTTACTTTTTATTAAGATATGTGATACATATGGAAAGGCTTGTGGTTTGATGAGGTTTGACAAATACATACCTCATGTAACCATGCCTGCAAACCAGATGTGAAATAGTTCTTTCCCTGAGAAGGAGCCTCATGCCCTGTTCTCATCCATTGTCTCCACATTCCCTGGCTAGTCCACAGACCATTGCTGCCATGACTCCCATCACAACTGATTAACTTTGCCCCTTTGAGAACTTCGTAAGTATGGAGTCATAAGTAAGCATTCTTGCCTGTCTGGCTCTCCTGCATGTGATATTTTCGCCCATCACCTTTAATGTAGGATATGTGTGGCTGTTGGGAGTAAAGCCACCTCGAGTCTCCTTACATCTGCCTTTCTTGCAAGTATATTGTTATTTGTTTACAGATAAACAGCTAGAGTGAAATTTCTGGCTGACAGACAGGATGAGCATTCAATCTTATACAAAATGACTGACTCTTTCTCAAAGTAACTATATCATTTCCTCAACACCAGGAAACAAGAGTCCTTCCCACTGTTCAGGTCCAGCATGCACTTTTCACGTTTTAATTAACTTTTCTATGAACTTGGAGGCAACGGGCTATAATTAATCTTTCCCGGGGGGGTTGCCACTTGTCTCAATAAAATTCATTAACTAGTCCATAATGACTTGTTGCTTTAAATACCAAAATGAGTTTGTATGTGATTCCCTTCCTTGGACAGTGCCTTTAGACCTTTGTTTTTTTCTCTTTGTTGCTTCACAATACATGTTAATAGCTAATAGTGAAAGTCACCTTCCTGCACTTGTTTTTTATTCAAAAGATATCTAATTATTCTCATACATTCAACTTTGCAGGATGTTCACAATTTCTAAAAATTTGATTTTTGTTAGTCAAGTGATGATAGAATAGACAATGAAGTCAAATCCTATTCTAGACTTCTGAAAATTGTTGCCTATGAGATAATAACCTAAATTTACTTTGTGAAATGTCTTCTTTCTGACTCATAATAACCATATGTATCGACGGAGTGCAATGTGATAATTCCATAAATGCATACTGTCTTTTTCAAGTTGGGATAATTAGCACTTACACCTCAGTGTTCCTTGTGTTTGGAACCTTAAGAGTCTTCTAAGAATTTATAAACATCTGAGAGGTTGGTATGAGTTATAGTCATTGTGTTGTAGAGTGTCACAGCCTGCTGATTCTGACTCGCTGTATTGTAGAACCCAACCCCTGCTTTTTTTCTAGCCTTCACAGCCTCTAATGATTAATACTTCACTTCCGGTGATCACATCCCAGTCAGAATGGCTGTTATCCAAAAGTCAAATATAACAATTATTGGTAAGGATGCAGAGAGAAAGGAACTTAAATTATGGTGGAGAGAATATGGATTAGAGATGCGACCATTATGGAGAACAAGTTTGGAGGTTCTTCAAAACACTTTATCTAACCCACTTCTGAGAACATATGTGAAAAATTAAATCATCAAATCAAGTACCCATGAACCCATGTTCACTGTAGCAAAAATTG
The DNA here is from genome assembly GCF_011064425.1 of Rattus rattus. Taxonomy (NCBI): domain Eukaryota; kingdom Metazoa; phylum Chordata; class Mammalia; order Rodentia; family Muridae; genus Rattus; species Rattus rattus. Next base: position 148,674,376 of record NC_046156.1, on the reverse strand, counting down.
AGATATGCAATCAACCAGTGTTCAGTGGACTGTGAGTAGATGAGGAAAATGTGGGCTGTGTGTGTGTGTGTGTGTGTGTGTGTGTGTGTGTGTGTGTGTGTGTACTGTATAGAGAGGGCTTCCTAGCCATGAAAAAATGAAATCTTCTAATGTCACTTTAAATGATTTTTTATGACTCTGTATGCTTATGAAACTTGTTTTCTCTTGTTTATTTTTAGTTATGGGATAGGGCAGGCATGTGCACATGAGTGTATTTTTCCTGCAAAGCAAGAGATCCCTGTGGAGCTGAAGTCGGGTGGTTGTGAGCTGCCTGAGGTGGTGAAGCTGGGGATCTTCACCACTGAGCTATCCCACTAGTCCTGTTTTGTGAGATGGATGGAACTGAAGGACAGGGCACTAAGCTAAAAAGGCAGATTCAGAAGGGCAGACACCACCCATTCTCAGCTGTATGCAAAAGTGGATTTCTCATTTCTTTTAAAGGAAGCATTATTATTCCAGAGAAAATTCAGGAAAGGTGTAAAAATTCCATATCTAGTTGGAGTTCAGAAGCCTTTTTAATTAGAGCCTCAGGCATCATGGGAATTCCTATGGAAAGTAATTTAAAAGTCTATTTTGGGAGGCAAATTTACATTTCTTGTTAATCTACTCCAGATATGGCTATGCTGTTCTCAAGACACTTCACCAAACCTGCTCACATGCTGCCGGCCTCAGACAGGAAGTCACCTTCAGACAGTACAAGTTTGTTCCCAACAGATCACTACCAAACACCATACCAGCTGCAACTCTCCCTTCAGACCTCAAAGCCACCTTATGGCCATGAGGCTCAGCTTTAGGAGATCATGGTTGTGACAGAAAAGAAGAGAACATTTTAGATATGTGGGACTAGTGCTTATGGGGGCCCATTAAAATATAAAATAGATATTGGTGCTTTACATGTAGTTGATTTTCTTGGTTTTTGGGGGGGGATGGGGAGGGATGACATATGTTTATTTACTTGTTTTTAAGAAGAGAAAACCAAACCCAAAAATTACAAATATTAAGATGAAACTGATTGTGTAACACTCCTAGGAATAGGTAATGGTATAGTCACTAAGGACAATATCAGACTAGGTCACCAAAAAACTAAAAATGGAATTACCATGAGCCAGTAATTCAATTATATACCAATATATACCAGTGAAGAACTAGCAGCAGAGACAGATCTCTACAGACCAGGCGTGTGGCAACATTGCTCACAACATCTATGAAGACAAGGCAGCCCAAGTATTCATGGGCAGTTGACAGTCAAACAGATGTAGTATATACATGCAAGGAAATGTCACTGAGCCTCTGAGATGAAGGGGAATCTTATACATATTATGGTGTTGTTGATCTAAATCTGTACTTCTCAACACTTTAGGGTGTCTAATGACCCTTTCATGGGGGTTGCATATCAGATATCCTACGTATCAGATGTTTACATTACAGTTCATAACATTATATAACATAATTTCATAGGTGGGGATCAGCAAAACATGAACAATTGTATTAAAGGTTCAAAGCATTAGGAAGGTTGGGAACCACTGCTCTAGAGGATACTTTGCTGTCAAAATAACCCTGTCACAAGAGGTTACAGCATAGTGTGATTCTGCTCATATAAGGTATTTATGGTCAAATTCATAAAGAGAAAAGGTAAAATGGAAGTGGCCAGAGACCAGAGGGCTGGAACAGAGAATAAAGGATTATTGTTTATTGGAGTTGCAGCCCTAGTTTTCCAAGAATAGGCTTCTTAGAATGATGGAGTGGGGTGAAAACCAAGCATTTGCTTAATGACATGACACTGATTATTTAAAATATGGTTAAGCATGCCATGTAGTGCAGGTGAAGGTGAACACCAAGAAGCCCACCTACCTCCATGCCATGCAACATGGGCAGCAGAAGACACCCAGAGGTCCACCAGTTACATGGCCTGCCTGCAGCAGGAGTCATTATAATGTGCAAGTATGTGGTGGACAGATGGAAGAGAAAGGGAAGCATACAGTTTGAGCATTGTGAAGAGAGATGGAACTGGAGACATGGGAGTGGAAAGGAATAGCTTTCTGTGAGTAGCTTGCCCCGCCACCTGAGACCATGATGAAATCCTAGCCCGTGCTGCCACTGAGGTCTATGTCTGGGTCTGTGGCTGGCCGTGCAGCAGCAGCAGGAGTCTGTGTCCATGTCTGTGGCTCATATTAAGACTAAAGACCAAGCAGATATCCCTTGTCTGGGTCCATGCTGATGTCCAAGTGCTGTGCAGACCTGATCCCACTCCTTATTGGCTGTGCATTCTGGAGAGCTGGTGCCACCTCTCACCAGCTGCAACACTCAGGAAAGCAGGCTCTAGTGGCAAAGGCTCAGGTGAGCCAGCACCAAGGATGTGAGAACTGGAGAGTTGATCCTGCCCCTTGCTGGCTGCAGCATTGGGCAAGCAGTGCCAGAGAGCTCACCCTGGTGGTGCATTTGTGGGAGAGCTGGTGGGCTGACCAACTCAGCTAGCATCCAGTCTAAGACCCAGGGCTTTCAGTTGACTCGTGTGCCCCATCTATGAACTGCTGAGCACGTGAAAGGACAGGTCCTGAAGACCTAAAGGTGTAGCTTCCACAGCAAGATGTTTTCTGTGATTTGTTTTCCCTGGTGGCGGTGGAGGGTGAGTTGCAAGTGCAGAGGACAAGGAGATGAATGGGATTGGGTGCATGATATGAAGCTCACAAAGAACCAATAAAAAGTTTATATATATTGCATACTTTCCATTTTCTAGAATGTGGCATGATTAAAGCTAATTTGGGGCAGTATAGATGATGTGGCTCAGGGAATACTTGCCTAGTATTCACTAAGCCTGGCTCTATCCCCAGAACTACCAAAAGGGTATAAGAGGGGAAGGCAGAGGAGAGGAAAATAAAAAATGAAAAGCAAGTTTGAAAAGTAAGTTGAGATTCTAAAAACTATTTATGGTCATGTTATTTGTTAAGGTTAACTGTGAAACGAATACTCTCAAATCACATGTATACAGCAATGGCTCTAATGGGCCATCTCTCACTCTCTCTTCAGCTCATTGTAGGTTAGTTGGGGTAGATTGACTCTGCTTCATAGATTCATCCTGGAACCTGCACTCTTCTACCTTGCCGGTTCCCTGCTCTTTCTCGTTGGCACCATCTCCAGTCAGTTAGGGGAGAAGAAGGAGTTGGCAAAGTGTTCAGATAGCCTTCATGGGTCTAAGGTTTAAGAGCCTTAGAGTATAAGGCTGGGAGACTCAGCAGGTCTTGACCTGTGTGTCATGACCGCTTTGTGGGTCAAATGACCTACTCACAAGGTCACCTAAGACCATTAGAATAAACAGATGTTCACATAATGATTCATACCAGTGGAAAACTACAGTTATGAAGTTGCAACCAAAGTAATGTTATGGTTGGGAGTCACCACAACATATATTAGAAGGTCTCAGCATTAGGAAGGTGGAGAACCACTGCCTTGGAGAGTAGTCATCTGACATAGCCATAATCCTGGCAAGCTCTGTCACAGGGACATGTCATTGCAAGGCATGCAGGGAAGTGCCTCTGGGAGGCAGAAGACACATTTATAAGGACATAGACGTTAAAGGTAATTTCTTTATTTTATTGGAGATTTCTTTATTTACATTTCAAATGTTATTCCCATAGGCCCGCTATCTTCTCCCCTCCACTTCTTCTATAAGGGTGTTCTCCTCCCTATCCACTCCCCCTTACCGCCCACCCCCAACATTCTCTTACACTGGGGGTCCAACATTGGCAGGACTAAGACCTTCTCCTTCCATTGGTGCACAACAAGGCCATCCTTTGCTACATATGCACTTGGAGCCCAGGGTCAGTCCATGTATAGTCTTTGGGTAGTGGTTTAGTACCTGGAAGCTCTGATTGGTTGACATTGTTGTTCTTATGGGGTTGCAAACCCCTTCAAGCTTTTTCAGTCCCTTCTAAGATTCCTTCAACGGGGGTCCCGTTCTCAGTTCAGTGGTTTAATGATGGCATTCACCTATGTATTTGCTGTATTCTGGCTGTGTCTCTCAAGAGAGATCTATATCTGTTTCCTGTCAGCCTGAACTTCTTAGCTTCATCCATCTTGTCTAGTATTGGTGGATATATATATATATATATATATATATATATATATATATATATATATATATATATATATATTTATGGACGACATGATGTGGGGCAGTCTCTGAATGGCCAATCCTTCAGTCTCTGCTCTAAACTTTGTCTCCCTATCACCTCCTATGGATATTTTTGTTCCCCCTTTTAAGAAGGAGTGAAGCATCCACATTTTGGTCATCCTTCTTCTTAAGCTTCATGTTGTCCATGGATTGCATCTTGAGTAATTCCAACTTTTGGGCTAATAACCACTTATCAGTGAATGCATACCATGTGTGTTTTTCTGTGATTGTGTTACCTCAGTCAGGATGATATTTTCTAGTTCCATCCATTTGCCTATGAATTTCATGAGTCATTATTTTTGTTCCATTGTGTAGATGTACCACATTTTCTGTATCCATTCCTCTGTTGAAGGGCATCTAGTTCTTTCCAGCTTCTGGCTATTATAAATAAGGCTGCTATGAACATAGTGGAGAATGTCTCTGTTTTATGTTGGAACACCTTTTTGGTATATGCCCAGGAGAGGCATAGCTGGGTCATCAGGTAGTAGAATGTCCAATTTTCTGAGGAACCTCCAGACTGACTTTCAGAGTGGTTGTACTAGTCTGCAATCCCACTGACAGTGGAAGAGTACTTTTCTTTCTCTACAGCCTCACCAGCTTCTGCTGTTGTCTGAGTTTTTGATCTTAGACATTCTCATTGGTGTGAGGTGAAATCTCAGGGTTGTTTTGATTTGCATTTCCCTGATGACTAAGGATGTTGAACATTTCTTTGGGTGCTTCTTAGCCATTCAATATTCCTCAGTTGAGAATTCTTTGTTTAGCTCTGTACCCCATTTTTAATAGGGTTATTTGGCTCTCTGGAGTCTAACTTCTTGATTTCTTTGTAAATTTTGGATATTAGCCCTCTATTAGATGTAGGATTGGTAAAGATCTTTTCCCAATCTGTTGGTTGCCATTTTGTCCTAATGACAGTGTCCTTTGCCTTACAGAAGTAAAGCTAATTTCTTAGATAGCAACATGTAGCTATATGAATATGTTTAGTCAATCTGTATTTTGATATGATGGCACGTGAAGCTGAGAGGCACCTGGCACAGGTGAAGTGTACAACAGGACAGTCAGGGCTTGCTTCTTTTCTGTACTCAAGGTGACGTTGATCCCAGGGCCGTAGCTCCAGGCAGAATAGAAATGGTGTAGGAGGTTTGCTGGTGACTGAGTCACAGATCTATGTCAGTGAATCATGGTTTGGCTTAGGTACTGTCAGATTTCTTTTATTTTTATGATTCACATGGGATCTAAAAGCAGGGCGCTGGCCACCTCAGCTGATGAGGGGAACCACACTCCTCCAGTGTGATGAGCACAGATTTTCCATTGGCATTATATGTATATTTGTAAGTTCTGGTTTGGGTTTAATCTTTTCCGAGAGAAAACTTCTAAAGTGTTAGAGATTTTATCAAGTGTGCTTGCATGGGAGGTGTGGTGGTGCAAGCCTGTAACCCTAACACCTATGCTGCAGATGCAGGATAGCTTCCTCAAATTAGAGGCTGCCCTACCCTTCCGAGTGACTATAGGTTGCCCTACACTTCCAAGTGAGATTTTGTCAGGATGTGGAATATTTGTTACTCCTAAGCCATTGCGAAATGATGTCATAAGTTCCCTCACCCCTGTCTCTGGTTTGGCTAACTTGCAACCCAAGTGTTTATTGCTCTCTATAGTGATATGCATTTGAATGATGATTGAGCCCATTGTTTAAAACATAACTTTCTACACAGACTATGTTAGACTTAACAGACTTAACCCAGTGAGAATCAGTTCGATGGCACAGTTTCAGAGATGATTACTTAGCCCCTCCCCAGGTCTGCCTGATGTATAGAGAGAAGATCTGAGAATGGCAGATGCTCTGTATCTGTAAGGGTTTGGGCCCTGCCAGAGACTATGCTTCTAATACTTTTCTCTATATAAGCCCTTCTCTTTTTTTTTTTTTTTTCCGGAGCTGGGGACCGAACCCAGGGCCTTGCGCTTCCTAGGCAAGCGCTCTAACCACTGAGCTAAATCCCCAACCCCAAGCCCTTCTCAAGTACGTAGAAGAAATTTTGATATTGCTGAGCCTTTAGAATGTTGGCCAGTGCATGAATCACTTCTTGTCAATACACATCGTGCCTTCTCCAGTGGAATTTCCTAATGACAGATATATTCTTTTGCTTTAAATGTTTAGTTATGTGTTTATTTAACAAAATTCTGTATGTTCCTACTGTGGACCAAGTACCATGTAGTTCCCAGATGTACAGCAGTGAGTAAATACAATCTTCATTCTAATACAGTTCTACTCTCTAGGAAGAAGGATAAATGAAAGGTGAAGCCGTGCTTACGGGTATGTAGTTACAAAAGAGGAGATAGGATAAAATGCCATGCTATGGTATGAGGCAATCTAGGAGGTCTTCTGGTTGCATTGAGTCCAGAAGTGATTCAAGTTAGAAGAGGACATGAGTCAAACTAGTGTGAGGAAAAGAGTTCTCCAAGTCGGTCAAGTTTCAAGGCACAGACGATGGATGCTGTGTGGATGCCAACACACCTGCATGTTCTCCAGTGCATTTGCATCCAACAAAACCTGACCAGGGACAGAAGTGAAGAGCTCTTTTTCTCAGGTGTGATAGATACAGGCCTCCACAGGGGATTGGGTGACACTGTAGTGATGGATCTGCCCACCATTCACAGTCCGTGTGTGTGAGAAAACATCTTTACACGGTGACATTGTTTTCTCTCTGTTTTAAGGTACAAATGCAGATTTTAATTTTTTTTAAAAAATTTTAGGTTTGTTTGTTTGTTTATTTTACACTCTAGATTTTATTACCTTTCTGGTCCACCCTCTGACTGTTCCACGTCCCATACCTCCTCCCTGTCCCCCTGTCTCCACAAGGATGTCCCCACCCCACCTCCCCTCCTCACCAGACCTTTAAACTCCCTGGGGCCTCCAGTCTCTTGTTGAGAATTTCATTCAGTATATAATAAGATAGGATTGTATCTAGCCCCACATGTCTCCCTTCCAATTTCCTCTATGTTTTACTCCAAAATAGATGATCTCCAGGCCCCACCTCTTACTAAGGAGCCATTGGCAGTGGAGGGATAGTGGCTGGGGGAGGGAGAATCTTTCTTTTCTGAGGATGTGGCCACTGGTAGATTCCATGTGCTTCCTGGATGGCCCCACATCCTTGCACCGTGGTCAGCACTGACTAGACTTTGTGGGTTATTAAAAAAAGGCAGTTGTTATTTTTAATGGCTCCTTAACAGGGAAAACAAAGTTTCCTATGATAAAAGCGGTGTGAACAAGTTCGGCACCTGTATTGGATTCTAATTCTTGAGCAATGCCAGAACAGTTTCTTTTTTATCATCTTAGAAAACACAAACCATTTTAGTACGTTTATGTATCAAGCAAAACTCCATCTTAGAAATCACCAAACATTCTTCATTTCTTATTGAAAATTTTATTTTCTTGTATAACACCTCTAAGACCAATCACAAACTCTGTAATTGTGTCCACATAAGTAGTAAATTACTTATAATTAGGCCTGCATTTATAACCACATATTTGCTTGAAGGCTTCTGTACTTGGCTTTAGTAGATGATTGCAATGGTTGGACATTCTCAGTTCGGGTAAGGATAGCTTTTTTTTTTTTTTTTAAGGCAGCCTTATAAAAAATCTTTTTCGAAAATCAGGCATAGTAGATGTAACTTTAATAAAATTTTCTTCTGCTTCAGTACATTGACAAGAGTAGATGCAGCTTGCATATTTTAGCCCCTTACAAAACAAATGCAAAACAAATGTAAGTTCAACTTGGTTTGCATGGTGCAGAGACATTTCCTGGAACATGCAGCCGTATTTACGTTTCATTAATACTTCATATTTGAGACAGAGCTTGCCCTGGGACATGTTGCTGCTGACTCTTGATTGCATTACAAAAATATGAGAAAAAGGAAGATGATAAAGTTACATTTCTAAGAGATTGGAGGAAAATCATCACTCAGGAGGTTTTGTGGGAAGAAGAGATGTAGCCAGGATCTCTCTGAGAAATGCCATGGAAGTAATGCAATTACAGTCGGAACACTGTGCATGTGTCTCCATCCATACCTCCAGTTCCTGTGCAATTGTATACTTTTCTACATAGCATTTGCCATGCTCCAGCCAAAAATGAATAGATAGCCTTATAAAGATACAATGGCAGATACTCTGCTCTTTGAATAGATACGATGTCCTTTGAATTGTTCTGCAACTTCCGCACATTGCTGGGGACACAGGGAGAATATATGCTTGGCATTGGATAGAGACAAACAAATATTTGTTCACTGGATAGACAAAAACAAAATCCACGAAGCAGATGGCTGCTCTTAGCAAAAAGGTGATTCCTCCAGAGCTTTGACCAGGTGTGTTTCTGACGTTGTTTCTTAGAGTTAGAGTTAACCATGTGTTTCCAGCTTTACTTGAGCTATGAGAATTTGTGGCCTTAACATCAGACTCATGGTAGGGACTGCCAGAAGAAAGGGTGTTAGAGTATATAACAAGGAGCAGAAGGGGAAAGCTTTGCAGGGAAGACTGGAGATGAGCCTTTTAGGGGTTTCTTGGAGGCTGACTCTTCTACCTCCATACAAGCATATGGCATTGCCAGAGCTGAATTGGCTTGTGGTCCGAATGCTTTAAGATGTCACTTTGAAAAGACCCTGCTTTGCAAAGCATGGGTTCAACCTTGCCATTTCCACCTAGGGTTAGCAAATGAGGGGCCCCTGAAAGCCTGGCCTGAGTTCTGGTCCCTGTTACTACCTGCAGCAACCTTCGCATGGTTCCAGATCCCAGATGCCTTGGCTCAGCATGTATCGATCATCACATGACTTTATGGAAAGCGTTTATGTGTTCCTCATCTTCCTGCCAAGCTTCAGCCCACCTGAGATGAAACAGGGACATCAGAGATCACAGATGGCCCAGGTCTGTTAGAGTATTGGAAAGGTAGGACCTGCATAGAAACTGGCTCCTTCAGGTGTTTTAAAAGCATTTTAGAAATTAAAATTTGGCTTTAGCATCAGTTCCCATCAATCCAGATCAATAGGAGAATGTGAGCTGCTCCCATGTAGGTGCTCCCGTACAGATGCTCCCATGTAGGTAGGTGCTCCCCTGTAGGTGCTCCCCTGTAGGTGTGTGTAATTAGGATGGCTCTTCTCTCTTGTGTCTTAGCTTCTTCCCGCTGCACTTCAACCTGCTGGGTATCCGTGACTGTATTTGCTTCTTTCTGCTTTGGGCCAAAGAATGATGTTCTTTACATCTATCTGACAACAATTACTCTTGAAGTAGATTAGAGCTCGTCTTGGTTTTATGGCCCAAAGTATTTATTTCACAGTTGTACAAGTTTGTAGGCGGAAGTATTCTTTGTGAATCACTGTGTTAAACCACAGCAAGAAAAGGAAGTGTGGACTAAATGTAGCCAAAGCCTCACCCCAAAGACTTTCTGGTTGATGATCTCTGGTCATCTGAACTATGTTCCATGCCTGGAGGAAATTACACTTAAAAAGTAGCATTGTCATGCTCTCTGATTGGATTTGAGACCTGGTCCACAGGAAAGAATTCATACCAGATACTATAAACCTGCCAAAACCAAACAACCATGACTAAGGAAGTCTCGGGCCCTAGGGGAGAACTTACTTTGTTTAGCTAAGCTGTCAAGGCACCAAGCTGCTTTCCTAAATATTTACGTTTATATCCACAGACAAATGCTGCTTCTCCCAGCTTTAATCAGAGACGCTCCATTGCACAATTATTGCAGTGAATGAGTGCAGAGACACACGACTGTTCAAGGAGCTTGGAAGATGTGACAACTGAGGGCTCATCCCTAAACCAGGCATCTCTACCACCCTCTCTAATGTTAAGGAATCATCAGAGAGGAGGAAGGGGCAGAGAGAATGTCAGAGTCAGAGGACAGGGGAAAAAAGATATTAAATGCCACTGCCTCCGAGACAAGCACAGCCAGTGTTGCTATAACCTTACTACAGATATCGCTGTCTGCAATGAGGCTGGACAAGACGGAGCCTATCATCCATCAATCAAGAATTAAGGAGAAGGGTCCACAGGGCCCTACAACTCTGTGTTGAACTATTGGCTATAGGCAGGAACAGGTTTCTTGGTTTGTTTGTTTGTTTGTTTGTTTTTGTTATCTAGACACTGAGGAGCCCTTCAGGCTCCAATAAATAGTTCCTATCCATATCTCACACAGAGGAACCTGGTCAAACTAAGTGGCTTTAAAATGAAACCAAAAGTCCTGAATCTAGGAGAGTGACTGGTTGGGATGGGGAAGAGAGCTGATAGTAGTAGGTGGGGGTGGGGACTTAGGAGCCAGTGGGGGAAAGTACAATCAAAATGCTTTATATAATGTATGAAATTGCCAAAGAGCAAAATCAATAAAATGAAAAAGAATGCCAAAGAAAGGATATGCATGTGGCAAAGAAACATGTTGCAAGAAGGTGAGAAGTAATAGGGATTTCGGGGAGATGAGAGAGTGTTACAGAAATCAGACTGCAGTTTACATGTGTATGAAGCTGTCAAAGAACAAATTCATTAAAGACTTTTAAGGACTCTTGGAACACAGTATTGTCTATTTAGCTGAAACAAGACAAAGGTGTTGTTCAAACATGTTCAAAGGTATAGTAAGTGAGAGGTGGAATTTCATGGCGACACGTTATGTAATACAATTGTAGGAAGCCCAGCACACCAAACAAAGGGTATGAACAACTACAGAAGACTATTACTATCCTCTCTCTAATGTTCCTACAGTTTAAGACATCTTAGGCCACTGTTGCTCAAGACTGCCATCACAGCCTTGGCCACCACTGCTGTGTGCTGCTTTGCCTTTCTCACATTCTGAAGCAACCCTTTAGACACCTTTCTAGTTTTTGAGTCAACAAAGGGGAGATGCAGATTCATACATGTGGGTATGCAAGGATTCCCTCGTTCATGTGGTTATGAGTCTTGCTGTATACTCTTGTAGAGCCTGTCATGGTTGGGTTTAGGCCAGGGGAACTCACAGCATTCCATGCTTTGGAATCCTGGCATATGAACATCCCCAAACAAGGCACAGAGCATCTCCCATCATTTCTAGAATTCCAATTTCTTTCATATCAAGTAAATAGTTGGAACAAGCTTTTGCTACTACCTTTTATATATCTGATGTGATGTGGCCCTCTGTTAAATTTTACTGTATTGAATTCAAACATCCAAAATCTATGGCTTCTCATACCTCCAGAATCTGTAAGATTCATTCTAAATCTTGGTCACAGAATTTCACACTATCAGCTGCCTCAAATGTATTCACCGAGTGGTATCCAAGTGTTCTTTTTGTTTTAATGATATAATTTCAGATACCAGGTAATTTATAAAGGAAAGAAGTTTATTGAGCCAATGACTCTGGAGCTTGAAAGTCAAAATTGTATGGCTACATCCGACAGAGACCCAATGCTATGACCAGCAAAAAAAAAAAAAGGGGGGTCAAGTGGAAGCAGAGCCACCCTCTCTCCCATGGGAAAGACAGGAGTACTTCTCAACAGTCCATGCACGTCCCAGAACTCATGTCTCTCCAGACTACTGCAGGGAGAATGAAATTTCAACCTGAGCTTTATAGGGACAGCTATGAGGTAGTAGATAAAACTATGCAAGTAGTAGATAAAATAATATTTTATAACCCAAGAAAATCCACAAAGTTTATACAGTACTAAAATCTCAACATAAGTGTCTCTCAAAAGGTCAAAAGCTTGACTTTAATCATTATGGGTCATGCGGGGACTCTTAGAGTATTTTGGTAGCTAACCACACATGCATGTCTGTTGCTACATGAAAATGGAAACTCAGTGTCACTCTAACTACATGAACTAAGATGCCACAAAACCCATTCTGTGACTCTGGAGAAACAAACAAAGGTGCAGCATCTGGGTCTTCTAGGATTGACAAAAGTAGTGGAAGGCTGTTTTGAGCAGCCAGGAAATACTTCACAGAGACTGCTGCCCATAAAAGTTTGAAGTCTGATTCCCTCCCCACCCCCATTTCACTCTCACTTCCGGGCAGAATTTCCATCTTTGTATGGCAGGAAAATTCTAGAATAAAAGAGATTTAATCAGGGCCAAGATGATGCTATGGGTTTTAGGCAACAGATGCATCATCATTTTGAGCCATGTGTTCAGTTTAATAGTTGCAACCTACTTACTTGCAGATGTGTATTAGAATCTATTTGGCCATGAATCTTCTAGATAAAGACAGCCAATCAATGAAAAAGGCATTATGTTCAGTGGGGAAATACTAAAACTTTGAATACCCATATGGTAACCTTATGCTGTATGAATTTCTTGTAGCATGATAGGATGTGAGATGCCACAGTGAGTATGTGTTGGAAAAGGAAAGAAGTGAGTGAATAGAAACACCAACAGTTCTATATTCCTTCATTTTAAAATAATTATTCTAATGATATATTAAAGAAAGTTCAGTGAGTAGAGTCTTCAACTGTAATTTTGAGGTCCCAGGTGTGAGCCCTTGGTTCACTAAATAGCTGGCTTTAGGCAGATAACTTCTCTGATTCCAATTCTCAAATGTGAGACATGGAAAGACATCACTGCTTTTCCATAGAGCCCACAGCCATTACAGTAGACTTCACTCAGCACAAAACCACCTCAGGCTCAACTCAGTAACAACTGCTAATTTATGAGTTCATTTAAATGTCAAGGCCAGTATTAAATGAGGGCTGGCCGAAGGCTGAAACCTGAGCGGCACCCAGTCTCGAGCTCTTGTTTTTCCCGACTGTGAGGTGGGCCCCTTCCTGAACAGGTTCAGGTCACTGTGTCACAGTGGCAAGATGGCTGAAGGCAGCCACAGTTCAGAGAGGAGTGCCTTGCTCAAAATGCTGAATCACAACTTTGAAGATTAATTCAGACAGCAAATTTTGGGCTTCAGATTGACCTCTGAATGAGACGTTCCTGAACATGTGTGTGATATATTAACTCTCACATCTGGGTTCTACACCTCTTCTTGAATTCAGAAATGGAGCTGGTACCCCAAAAGCTCTACAGACCAGAATATGAGGAGAGGAGGTTCTTCCAAAGAAAGACCATGTCAATACAAGAACAGGTACTCACAAGGCAAAAGCTGCAGCTTTCTGATCTTCATGCCTCCACTACTGAGCCGAATCTTGATCCTTGGTGTGTGTCCCCTGAGCCTGGTGATGAAGTGGTCAGCATGCAATTACACCCTAGAAATGTTCCCGCTACGACGAATGACTGAGAGTAATCCCCAAATTTCTCTGTCCCTTGATTTAATTCTACCTAAAGCAGAATATTGATCTCATAATTTTCCTAAGGGCAAATGGATGCTATTTTGTTGTTGTTGTTGTTTTAACATTGTAAACATTAGATAGATTGTAAGTATTATGCCTTGTCTTCAAAGCCTGTGGCCCCCAAGATGTTTTCACTGTGCATCCTTTCTACCCTTTGAGTAACAGATTATTGCCATGCAATTTACATTTTTCCACTACAGATAAAATTTACAAACATTAATGGTTTTTGGTAAGTTCAGCAATACATGGAAAATTGAATTTACCAAATGTAATACCAATGAAAATATTATAAAGAGGCAGATATTTTAGATGAAAGAGCAAATAGCAGTAGCGGCCATGAATAAATACCTGAGGGTCCCTGGCTACCAGGATTGCCGTCAGGCATGCAAGGATTGCTTCATCAGAGCTTCCTTCTAGAGAGCTCGCCGTAGAGGGACAGTGACATGAACTCACCAAAGCATTATGTTGCCCAGATTTCCACTCAGTCATCTCTTCCCTGTAGAGTCTTAATCCAGCCTGTGGCTCTAATGAGCATCCTCATGCTAGCCAAACTCTGAAAGCGAGCTCCCAATCCTGCGGCGCCACAAATACAAATTTCCTCTTTAGTACTCAGTGAGGTCTCTAACCTGGTAGGCATGTCTGGTGGCTCACATCCACAGTGGAATTCTTGATTTTACCTTTCCTCTAATTTTCCCTTCCTTAACAAACAGGACCAATATTCATGCCAAAAATAACTTAATTTCACTCCTTCCTCCTGTCAGTGCCAAATGAAATTCCCGATGCATCTAGTTTCAAAATACATCCTCAACCCAGCATCCTAAACCCAGCCACTTCTTCCTTCTTGTCAAAATCTCTTTAAACTAGTGCTACCCCTTGCTCAATCTGCTGCAGCCTTCAGAGGGATCTTTCTGCTTCATATTTGTACTCTTCTGCCTTCCATGTATTTTTTTCCAAAAAAAAAAATGGCATTTCTTCCTCCTGCTCCTCCAGTTTTTCTTTTCTTTCTTTTTTCTTTTTTTCAGAGCTGGGGACCGAACCCAGGGCCTTGCGCTTGCTAGGCAAGCGCTCTACCACTAAGCTAAATCCCTAACCCCTCCAGTTTTTCTTATTCTTACTCAGTTTTAGTCTAGTTCTAGCATTAGCATCATTATTAGAATTAGTATTGGTATCAGTATTAGTATCAGCATTAGCATTATTATTAGCTTTAATATTGGAAGTAGATATTGTCATACTACGTAGCCCAGGCTGGCTGGGAACCTTTTATGTAAAGCAAGCTAGCCATTAGCTCCTATATCTTCTGCTTCCCCGGTCCTAGGATTAAAGGCATAAGTCACCACACTACAGTGAATGCTTTAGAACATTGGTCTTCCTGTACCACATCACCCCTCAGGCACACTTTGCAATGAGTTTACATATTAAGGTTAAACTCTAGTTGTTTCTGTGGCCCAAGTTCTTGATTATCTAGCCATGTCCACCCATAGATTCTTTCCCTCCTTGGGTCGTTTCTCTTGTTTGTGCTGCTCCTGGCAAGGCAGAGGTTTGAACTTGGATTTGGTGATGACTCCAAGCTCTTTTATGACAGGAGTGGAAAACATTGCATCTCTTGTGTTCTCTGCCTGGAATTCTCTCCCTCCCACTTGAATCTATCTTTCTCTAGGAGTCAGCCCTCCTTGATCACATGCAGTAAAAGACATTTCTTTCATCATCACCTGGAGCCCATAATCACTTTTAACATATTTATTTTCATCTTTCCCACTGCAATGAAATTTCCAAGATGATGGAGACTAATTTGACTCTTTATTTCCATGTTCTATGCTTAGAATCGTGCCTTCCCGCTCAAATACATCATGAGCGTGCATTAAGTTATGAGAAGAATATGCTCAGAAGTGGGTCCTCAGGTACTATGTTCAATTTTCTTTGGAATCGCCAGCCTGATTTCCAGAGTCCTTGTACCAGCTGACAATCCCACCAATAATGGGGGAGTGTTCCTCTTTCTCCACATCCTTGCCAGTATCTACTGCACCTGAGTTTTTTCTCTAAGCCATTATGATTGGTGTGAGGTGAAATCTCAGGGTCATTTTGATTTGCATTTTCCTGATGACTAAGAATGTCGAACATTTCCTTAGGTGCTTCTCAGCCATTAGATATTCCTCAGCTGAGAATTCTTCGTTTAGCTCTGTACCCCATTTTTAATAGGGTTATTTGATTTTCTGGAGCCTAACTTCTTGAGTTCTTTGTATATATTGGATATTAGCTCTCTATTGGATGTAGGATTTGGTAAAGATCTTTTCCCAATCTATTGGTTGCTGTTTTGTCCTATTGACAGTGTCTTTTGCCTTACAGAAGCTTTGCAATTTTATGGGGTTCCATTCGAGCATAAGCCATTGGTGTTTTGTTCAGGAAATTTTTCTCTGTGCCCATGTGTTCAATGCTCTTACTTTCTCTTCTGTTACTTTCAATGTATTTGGTTTTATGTTGAGGTCCTTGATCCACTTGGACTTGAGCTTTGTACAAGGCAATAAGAATGGATTGATTTGCATTCTTCTACATGGTGACCACCAGTTGAACCGGCACCATTTGTTGAAAATGTTATCTTTTTTCCACTGAATAGTTTTAGTTCCTTTGTCAAAGATTAAGTGATTATAGATGTGTGGGTTCATTTCTGGGTCTACAATTCTATTCCATTCATCTACCTGCCTGTCTCTGTACCAATACCATACAGTTTTTTTTTTGTTGTTGTTGTTTTTTTTTTTTTTTTTTTCACTATTGGTCTGTAATACAGCTGGAGGTCAGGGATGGATTAGAATAACAAAAAACACAGGATAGTGAAAAGTATTCTCAACAATAAAAGGATTCAGAATACCCAAGATAAAATCCACAGACCACATGAAGCTCAAGAACAAGGATGACCAAAGTGTGGATGCTTCAGTCCTTCTTAGAAGGGGGAACAAAAATACTCACAGGAGAAAATATGGAGACAATGTGCAGAGCAGAGACTGAAGGAAAGGTCAACAAGAGACTACCCCTCCTGGGGATTTATCCCATATGCAGCCACCAAACCCAGACAATATTGTGGATGCCAAGAAGTGCATGCTGACAGGAGCCCGATATAGCTGTCTCCTGAGAGGCTTTGCCAGAGCCTGACAAATGCAGAGGCAGATACATGGGAACCCAATGGAGGAGTTAGAGAAAGGACTGGAGTAGCTGAAGGGATTTGCAACCCCATAAGATGAACAGTATTATCAACCAACCAGATCCCCTAGAGCTCTCAGGGATTAAACTACCATCCCAAGAGTACACAGGGATGAACCTATGGCTCCAGCCGAATATGTAGCAGAGGATGACCTTGTCAGGCATTAACATGAGAAGAGGCCCTTGATCCTGTGAAAGCTAGATGCCCCAGTGTAGGGGAATGTCGGGGAGGGGAGGTGGGAGGGAGTAGGTGGAGGGGAAGACCCTTGTACAAGTAGGGAGAGTGGAGATTGGTGATAGGGTTTCTGGAAGGGAAACCAGGAAAGGGGGTAACATTTGAAATGTAAATTTAAAAAATCTAATAAAAGAAAAAACGAACTTTAAAAAGAAAGAAATTTAACATGCTTCTGCCAAAAAGAAAAAACAAAAGCTATGGGAAGAAAGAAGGCAGGACTGGGAGGGAGGGGGAAGAGAAGAAAAGAAGAGAGGGAGGGAGAAAGTGGGAGAAGCAGCAGGCTTTGGAATTCCACAGAAGACCTTGGGACAAACTGAAGGCAGCAGTGGGAGGACCAAAGGCTCTTCTCATCCCCCAGGGGCAGCAGTCTGGCTTTGGTTTCCTATTGTTACTCACAAGAGATTCTTGTTTGTACAGACTTGGAGCTCTGTACATGGAAGACTTACATTCAATGTATGGTGTTTCTCCATTATTCTGTTTGATGCAGTGTGAATAAACTTCAGAATATTGAATGGAGTAGCAGAAGCCCAAAAACACATTAAGGGGATAAATGCAAGAGAAGGGACAAGTATTTGGAAGTGATTTGAATATTAAAGACACTTTTAGTCCCAAAGATCAACTGCACATGCAAGCGGAGAGATGAAAACGATGGGATTTAAAGAATGATCAGTCTGCAAGAGCCTGGTGTCTTTTCAACCACCATGTTGTGAATTTTAAGTGGAATACATTTCATATCAGCTTTACACGGGCTGAACTGTGGTCCAGGAAAGATTCGGAAAAGATGCCTGCTTTTCACTGCCAAGGATCAATTTCTTCCTTATTTGAAAGATCTTATTTACTGTACAAGAATGTTAACATGTGCACATGTTTCTAAAAGTGAGAATTGTCCCCCTAATAATGAGGTACAGAGACCCCCTCAGGAAGGGCATCAAACTGTTGCTCTCTTTCACGATGACTTTATCAAAGTAAACATCTTCTCTGGCTGGAAAGCAGAAGCATGGGCGATGCTTGTCACTTCTACCTGCTGAAGAGCCTGCATCACTGTAGCTGCATGCAGAAAAAGGTCACACTTCCTTTCCAGCAGCTAAACGATTTGAATATAAATAAGCAACTTTTTCCGCCTGTCAGTTCCCTCAAGAATATTTAGTGCTGTCTCCTTTAATGAGTGCTCATTACAGATGAGTGCGAGTGAACACATTTAATCAGGGTAATACAGGGTAATGATCATGTGAATGTCTTCTCATTGGGTCCTGCTCCATCTGTTCCAAGTCATTTGTCCATGTAAAACTGTCAACATTTTGAGCCGCTGACTGACAGGTGAAGCCAGACGTGTCTGGTTTTCATCTCAGCACCAGGGATTTTCTGATTGTTTTTTTTTTTCCACCAAAAGAAACCTCCTGAAAGACCCAAAGGGACTCTCTCTTGAGAAGCAGCTTTTCTTTAATTTGTTTCATTGATCATTAATACATTTAGCTCACTGTTACCTAGTACAACAGTGCAGCCAAGGCCCACAGCTACTTTGATTGACACAGTAGGTTCCTAAGAGAGACTGGAGGATCTGACCCTGGAGGTCTTTTCTGAACACAAATAGGCAGCTTCTTGGTGATGAATGGATCATTCAATAGCAAATCCCACAGTTTCTACCTGCCAATCACAGACGCTCTTATTCCACCATCCCTTGGTGTAAGATATTCCAGGCATGGAGGTATAGTTCAGTGACAGCCCTTGCCACCAAAAGCAAGGCCCTGGGCTCAGTCTCAAGAACCACCAACAAAATGACAAGATGTGCTTTTGGGGTCATAGGTCAGCTGGTAAAATGTTTGCCTTGAAAGCACAAGGACCTAACTTCAATCTCGCTAAGAATCCAGATAAATCAAGTTAGGTGTGGTGACAAATGCTTGTAAGCCCATTATTAGAGAGATGGACTCTTTCTTTAGATGGCTTATCAGGGAGCCAGCCTAGCTGTAACTGTGGATTGCAGTCCATTGAGAGATCCTGTTTTAAAAACTAACATGGCCTGGATCCTGAGGAATAATACACCAAAGGTGACTTCTTCTTTCTCTTCCTACGTGCACACATGTGCAGATGGACCTGCACCCACATGCACTTGCACACTTGTGCACATCTTTACATACCTGCACCTCCACACACAGGCACATCTGCATACACATGCACAAGAAGACATGGCTGTCTCAGACAAGTTGGTGGCAGCTCTTGTCCCGGAGTGACATGCTTTCGACAGTTGTGCTCATTGAAGAGAAAATGACTGTCTTAGTCAGGGTTTGTATTCCTGCACAAAACATCATGACCAAAGTTGGGGAGGAAAGGACTTACTCAGTTTATACTTCTACATTGCTGTTCATCACCAAAGGAAGTCAGGACTGGAACTCACACAGGGCAGGAACCTGGAGGCGAAACCCGTACAGAAGCCATGGAAGGATTCTGCTTACTGGCTTGATTCCCATGGCTTGCTCAGCTTGCTTTCTTATGGAACCCATCCATGACTGCCAGCCCAGGGATGGCACCGCACACAATGGGTCCTCCTACCCTTGATCACTAATGAGAAAATGCCTTACAGTTGTATATCATGGAGGCATTTCCTCAAGGGGGCTCCTTCTCTCTGATAACTCCAGCTTGTGTCAAGGTGGCACACAAAACCAGACAGTACAATGACAAAAATATTGTAATAGAAAAGCCGTGGCTTAAGCCTTATGACTTGTGGGGGTTTTTTTTGTTTTGTTTTGTTTTGTTTTGTTTTACCTATTGTCTCTATTCTTTGGGCTGGTTCTAAAAAGTTACAATTAACAATCTGAGAATCCAGTGGCCTCTACAGATGCTAGCATGCAAGAGACAAATAGGGTTGGGCATGACCGAATCTTTGGCAGATTGTGTGTTCCCTTTTCTGCTTTTCTGTCAGCACTGAGAGGTTATACTGTTGCTCTGGGCTCAAGCCTGCCCTCTGCTCACTTATGCTATGTGTACTCTAGCAATCCAGTTTGCAATGGTGAACCTTTATGACCCATGCTGGAAGCACACTGAGAACTGATCCATGCTGTGAATATCATGGCCATGCTAGAACAAAGTGAACTGTTAGTGTTGTGTACCTGTTGGCCAGGAAGGGAGAGTTAGAAATGATACTTGCAGAGTGACTTGTATCTCACTCTGTCCTTTACTGTGTAGTAATTGAGTTTGGTTCTACTTCACAAGCCAAGCAATGAATGAATGAGTGAATGCATGAATGAGTTCTGGGCCTCATAGTACTTAGGGCGATCAGTCATGTTTGCAAGCACCATGTATAGTAGCAGAATGCTTGAGTGAGAAAATGAGAAAGTCCATGGCATTTTTTTGTTTTTTGTTTTATTTTTTGTTTTTTGGAGTTCACAGCTTCACTGTTCCATAGATGGGTACTCCTCCACATTGCTTTTCTAGCCAGAAAATTGCAAAATAAAAATGATTTGCATTGAAGGTCCTTCCTTTCAACAGAGGAAGAGGAATGACTCTTGACCCATCATCATGCCCCAACTTGTCTCTGTGTTAGAGTGTCCTCTCCCACACTGCCTCTCTTGACTGCTGCTTGAGAGCTTTCTGGTTGGTTCCCTCCACCTCACCAAGGATAAGGCAACTCTACATGAAACTGTTAAGAATTCACAGAGCAATTGTGTCTTAAGGAGAGTGACTGTCACTTGCTTTTTCATCCTTTCTCTTCTAGTTGTCTATAAATAAGTTTCCTGTAAGAATCCTGTCTGACCCCCGGGGGTGAAGTAACATGTATCCAGAAGGACTTATGCCTTGTCACAGGATCTGGTGAGCATTTTTATTAAGTGCAAAGCTGGAAGTTTTAATTTACCCAACGTTTATAAACTGTCTTAATTTTTCACTCTGCCAATGAATTCTCTAAGGAATTCATATTAAATACAGGATTCATTCACTCTGCCTTTAGTCTTATATCTTAGGGTTCCTATTGCTGTAAAGAGACCCCATGACCATGGCAGCTTTTATAAAGAAAAACATTTAATTGGGTCTAGCTTACAGTTCAGAGATTTAGTCCATTATTGACATTGGGGGGAAGCATGTGGGACACAGGTAGACATGTGTTGGGAGTGATGCCCTTGAAGACCTCCATTGTTGATGTTATTATTATGGTTAGAATTAAGTATGACTGGGTTCATGAAAAATCCCCAGCCAGCTGCAGAAGACTAATACAAATCTGGTGATATGATAAAGTTCTCCTGCTGACTAATAATATGACAAACCTGTGACCTTTTAACATCCTGTCAACATCAGCCGATTCTCTGACCACATGAATATTGTGTCCTTGGCCTGCGTAAATGTTTCTTCTCCCATCTCTCTGTTACCCATGTTATGGTATAAATTCAGTCTTGGGGGAAAATAAAATTGTCGCCTTGATCAGACTCTTGTCTTGGCGTCCTTCTTCGTGTCTCTTGTCCCCCATTCTCTTCCAGGTACCCTCAGACCCATTGCTTACAGACATGATGCTAGAAAGCATCTGAGAGGTCTATATCCTGATTGCAGGCAGCAGGAAAAGTGAGCCACCAGGCCTGGCTTGAGTTTCTGAAACTCAAAGCCCACCGAAGTCCTCTGATAAGGCTACACCTACTCTAACAAGGCTACATGCCTAATCCTTTGAAATAATGCCACTCCTTATGAGCCTATGGAGACCATTTTAATTCAGACAACCACACCTTAGAGCAACTCATGGAATCTGCATTATTCTTGATTTTGTTTGTGACTATGGTAGATTTTGTCACCAGAATCATTTGGTACTGTCTGGAAATGTCTTTGATTGTCACAGGCTGGAGATGTGATGCGATGGTAGCATCTCTTTGGCAGAGTCAAGTCTGTGATAGCTGTCCTACATTGATTACACCAGACTTCCCTCTATCCACCAGATAAAACAATTTTCCATTTTAAAAATGTCAATATAGTTGATGATGAAACAAATATGGGTTAGCTCAGCACATGGCATTTTCTAAATATTAAAATGCTTGCTCATTTCAGTCTAATCTATGGGACAATTATAGCAACCCATTACTTGCCCCTTTAACTCCTAGCTGTTGGAAGGTTTTCATTGTTTTGGAAGGAAAACAGAGCAAAGGTTTTAAACGCTGGATCATCAGCACATGGTGATTCATGCAGATCCTGAGTGATGTCTTCATTTGTTATGCATGACCTTCCTTAGGCTTTGCCCCGTGTTTATACATATATGTAAACTCTATTACTAAGCTTTGTGTATATGTATGTAACATATTTATATCGAGGGTGCTCGTTTGTGTGGTAACCAGAGTCCAACCAAGGTCTTACTCCTCCAAGATATGGTTCACCTTGTTTTTTATAAGATCCGGGTAGGTTTAGCTGAAACAGCTTTGTTCAGAGACTATTAGACTGAAGATGTTGCTAATCTGGCTGACCAGTGAACCCAGAGGTGTGCCATTTCTGTTTCTCTGATGCTGGAGGAAAGATAAGTATGTTATTGTCACAGCTAGGGTTCTTAAAACTCTGACTTCTGGGGGATTAAACTTAGGTTCCCATGCTTGTATGGCAAGTTCTTTACCCACTAAGCCATCTTCCTAGCACCTTTTTTAGCCTCGTGTTTTACCATGTATGGTTTATTATTTAGTAGCATTTGAGGTGGTCCTGAGTTTCTGATTTTATAGATTAGAGAACAAATGTGTAGGAAACTTACAGTCCTACTCCTCTGACATCACCATGACAGGCATGATTTGTTTTTGCATGATGCTTGAGGATGCTTCATTAGCATTAAGTAGAATCATAATTTAGTAAGACTAGGCATGAAGGAGTTCCTTACTAGCTACCTGCAGGCATTTAGTTGCATGATTTACTTGTGATGATGTTGACACCTAAGCGGACCTGAAAAATGCAAAAGCTATCAGTAAGGCACAAATTGTTTCTATGGTATCTCTTCCTTATTTGACTGTCTTTGATTTGAGAAGGCAACACAACAAACAAATGAGCCCCACCTTCCTCTTCCATTGCCTTTGTGTTAGCATCATCTCCAAATTAGATCTTGATCTAAATAAAAGTAAGCAGGAATCATAAATGGCTGAAACTGGGCAGAACTCTATGCATTATTTAAAGAAGTCATTGGTTTGTCATTCTTAAAATGATGGAAGGGCATATACTCTTCTTCTTTTTGGTTGTGGTGGTGCAGTTTGTCACTGGTGTCTTGGCAAATGGCCTCATTGTGGTTGTCCATGCTATTGACTTGATCATGTGGAAGAAAATGGCCCCATTGGATCTGCTTCTATTTTGCCTGGCGACTTCTCGGATCATTCTGCAGTTGTGTATATTGTTTGCGCAATTGTGTCTACTCTGTTTGGTGAAACACACTTTATTTGAGGACAATATTACCTTTGTCTTCATCATAAATGAACTGAGTCTTTGGTTTGCTACATGGCTTGGTGTTTTCTATTGTGCCAAGATTGCTACCATTCCCCACCCACTCTTTCTGTGGCTGAAGATGCGGATATCCAGGTTGGTACCATGGCTGATCCTGGGATCTGTGCTCTATGTAATTATTACGACTTTCATCCATAGCAGAGAGACTTCAGCAATCCCTAAACAAATTTTTATAAACCTTTTTTCTAAAAATGCAACTCAAGTCGGAACAGGGCATGCCACACTACTCTCAGTCTTTGTCCTTGGGCTCACACTGCCATTGTTCATCTTTACTGTTGCTGTTCTGCTCTTGATATTCTCCCTGTGGAATCATAGCAGGCAGATGAGGACTATGGTAGGCACCAGGGAGCATAGCGGACATGCTCACATCAGTGCAATGCTGTCCATTCTATCATTCTTCATCCTCTATCTCTCCCACTACATGGTGGCTGTTCTGATCTCTACTCAAGGCCTCTACCTTGGAAGCAGAACCTTTGAATTCTGCTTATTGGTTATTGGTATGTACCCCTCATTACACTCGATTGTCTTAATTTTAGGAAATCCTAAGCTGAAACGAAATGCAAAAATATTCATTGACCATTGTAAGTGTAGTCATTGTGCAAGAGCTTGGGTCACCTCAAGGAACCCAAGACTCAGTGACTTGCCAGTGCCTCCTACTCATCCCTCAGCCAACAAGACATCCTGCTCAGAAGCCTGTATAATGCCATCTTAATGTCCAGCCTGAAGCTTAATCCTAGGTTTGTTATTCTTTTGAAGAGTGAAATTGATCATCAAAGCATAACACATGTTGGTGGATGACATCAAGGTCCATATCCCAGTTGTCAAGTGGAAGCTTCATCTTGCAAGATGATGTCATTGAGAAAGCAGGACAAATGGAGTCTAGGTTTTTCTGTATGACTTGCTGCAGTGTATGTGAATCTATAATTTTCTCCAAGTAAAGCATTGAAAGAGGAATAAAAGCACAAGACTGAACTTACAGTACCAGAAGAGCAGAATGCTATAACGTCATGAGTTTGTTGGCTAGACTCAGACACTGTCCCAGACTTGAATGGGTTGACTGTGTACATCTCAATTACATGATTCAAGAATATCTTTTCTGGTTTTTGTTGTTGTTTGGAGTCACATACAGTAAGGCTACTGTTATTCTTCAGGTAATAAAGGAAGCTGAGGGCAGCCAGACCTTCTCAGTCTTTATAAGCATGCTCATCTACTCCAAGAACAGAAAACTTGGTATGCATCTCACTGACTGATAAGGATGATGGACAGAGAAGGAGGAGGCATTGACAGACTTTCAAGAGATAGAAGAGTAGAAGGAACAAGACAAAGAGAGAGGAAGAGAGCAGAGCTTCTCATTTCCTATAATTGTACACTCTCAAGAGCAATGGCTTGTAAAGACTTTTCGCTTTGCATTTGTACACTTATCCTGGGGGTTCTTTTGATTAATAGTAACAATTTGACATTCCCATACCACATGTCTTCCTGATGAAGCAACATCAGTAGGTGCGGATGGGACTCATGGTGTTTCCATCTGCTGAAGCACAGATATATTTTCTCTTTGGAAGATGACTTTGGAAACTAAGCAAAATTAAGTGTGTGTGTGTGTGTGTGTGTGTGTGTGTGTGTGTGTGTGTGTGCATTGTACATAGTTAACTTCAATTGCATACATACACTTCTAAAACCAATTCAGAATCCCTTCATTTTAGGGGAAAATGTATAAAAAGATGTCTCATAATTATCTTTAGTTTGTATTTCAGGTGTGATGATGTAAAGATTTATCTGAGTTTAGAGTTGACAGTCACCAGGAGCAAAGACTAAGCTACAGAGTTTGCAACCCAAGACATGCTACGCACAGAGGACATGCTTCAGATGATCCAAAGATAGGTGCACCCTCTTGGGAACAGGAACCATGGTATCTTATATCTTCCTATAGTCTCGGACTCAGTTCCCCAAGGAACAGAGCAGCAGCCCCCACCTTGCTGTTCTCGCTGTCTCAGTATCATACCTACATCAAAAGTTTGTAGGTAACCCTGAACTCAGGCAGCCAGTTAGTTCTAGAAGGAATGGCACACTGCAGGTGAATATCACTCCCTCTTAAAGAAGGGACAAAGAAGAGTAGCTTGCTTTTCTTATGTCTCAAACTGAGTGATTCCTGCTCTTGACTCTCTGAGGTATGTGCTCGAGGGTGGAAAGAGTGGAAATGTTCAGGAAGAAATGAGTAATTTTGCTTATGATTTGTCTTCTCAGATACCATTTTTCTCATTCATCTTTTCTTAGTACATACCAATTATAGAAGACAATAGGTCCTACTGTGACATTTTCATATGTGTAAATAATGTAATTAATCACATCTGCTTCAATACCCTCCTTTGTTTACTCTTCTCTCTGTTCCCTTCCCTCTCTCAAATAATTTCCTTTCTATTTTTATGTCTTTTTAAAAATCTAGTTTCTACATGTGAGACAAAAAATGTGAGATTTTGTCTTCCTGAGTTTGTGTGATTTTGCATACCATAGTGATCTGTAGTTCCTATCATCCCTGTCATTTACCTACAGATCACAGAATTTGTTCTTCTTAAGGCCTGACTAACACTCTGCTGTGGACATTATATTTATACCACATTCTCTTTGCTTAGGATAGATTGGTACACGGGTTGGCTGTTGTGAACAGTACTACCCCAGATTTTGATTGTATTTCAACAACTTCTGCTTTAATAATGCCAGTTAATGAGATGACTTTTAAGATGTGACTAAGTGGGATGCTAATATTAGCAAGAGTTTTTCAATAAACAAAATAATAATTATGCATTCCAAAAACATTTCACAGACTACTTTCCTCCCAAACTCTCCTTTGATGATAATTTTGGTTTTGGTGTTGAATAGAAAACCACTGCTCATTTTTAGAATTAAACACTCTCTGGTTTCATCTCTTGCAGATTGTCTCTGACTCATTTTTGCCAGCCTTCTACACTGTTCTTTACTTACTTACTTGCTTTAAGAGCTGGGCTTGCTGTGGGGTATGGAAATGGTTTCATTACCAGATCCCATAGCCCCTCTGTTGAAATCCCACCCCTAGTAGGTGTCACTAAGTATGGTATTCAAGGTGTTTAAAGGTGGCTCCTTTGGGAGGTGGTTATGATGAGATAAGGTTGTCTGACTATAGCACCCATGATTGGTCCCTGAAGGATTTATCAGAAGAAGATTGAGCAGAGGAACATCATGTGCACACTTCCTTTGCCCAGCATGAGATGTTGTGCATCGCTCCCAGACATTGCCATAAAAAAGCCATTGTAAGGTGACACACCTGACAATGAACCCAACCCAAAAACCAAGATGAACCTCTTCTTTGTTTTGGGGGTGATGGTGGTAACATAACTAGTCAATGGCATAGTCTCATTTGTGATGGATAATGGTTCTACAGCAAGGCTGACTCTGTAGCTCTTAGTGGCTATGGCTGTGAGATCTCCTGCATGGTCTACCATGAAATCTCATAACTGAGTTCTATTGTTGTCCCTTCCAGTTAAATATGGGCCAGGAGGAAGGCTCCTGTTTGGAAAGAGCAGAGCAGGAATATTCTGCCCTGTCTTGGATAAAGAAGAGATGTGACTGACTCTCTAGTAGTGCTCCATTCTTGACCATGACACCCCCAAATCCCAGGAGATTTTCACAGCTTCCAGTGATGAAAGGTATGAGATCAGTTGAACATTCTGAATCTATTGGCTTATACACTTGGAATTTTACACCTATTAAATTTAGATGTATCTTTTATTCTCTAGATACATCTTGTTATTCTCTTGTTATTTTGGAGGCTTACACCATGTGCTATCCTAGGTCTTGTCCTGGAAGCTTCTAGCCTCTGTACCATCTTATCTAGACCTAGAATGTTTTCTGCCTCTGAGACTTAATGCCTGAATAAGCTCATCCCTTCCAGTTCTTTCTGAGCTCTGGCTGGATGATTCAGTTCAACTATTTTGGCTCAAAACTCCTCTCCACACTAACTGGTTTAATCTGATTTCTTTCTCTCTCAGCCTCTGACTTTTTACTCTGCTCAGCCTCATACTAACTTTGGCGATACGTTTTAATCTTCTGTCTCCTCCTCATTCTCTGACTTGTTCTGTCCTCACCTATTTCTAGCTTGTTCCCCCTCTGTGACCTGTCTCTGTATGTCCCAGTAAACCTGCCTCCTCCTCTGTCTCTGCAATGCCCATTAAGTAACTTCTCATTCTTCCTTCCTCCTGTGAAAGTTGGGCATACCCTAGTCTGTCAAATCTCTCATTCATCACTTTGTCTGCCACTCAATTAGACATCACTTTCAAACATGGATGCTTCCTTCTACAAACTAACATTGTTTGGTATTGGAAGTACGCTAAGGGCTGAGCTATATCACAACTAAAAACAGTTTTTTTCCAGTAAATAACACAATCTTGGGGTCCACTATGATCAAATATCCTGCAGTAGTTAAATATCATAATTTGAATGCTAAAATAATAAACAATCTAGAATGCCTCAGAAGTGATATATAGCTCATAAATCCTTACTTATGGTAATGCGGCAACTACTTGGCAATAGAATGCTCTGGACATGGAAATGCTATGCAGATATTAGCATTTAATGATTACCCTTGGACTCGAGGCTAATGATTTCTTGAAGCTAATGACCAGCCATCATCACTCCTCCAGGCAGTTCAAAGGTCACTCCCTCAGACAGTTCTAAGGTCACTCCTCCAGACAGTTCAAAGGTTACCCCAATTGAATATTTATAGTCTTATTTTTTAGATTCTAGGTATTCTAATTTTAAGCGTGGGTAATATGGCCTTCAAAAATTTGCCCATGTATAACTATACCTCTTCTGAGTGAGACAAGACAGGTTGTCAGAAAGATATGTGAAAGTCAGAGATCCTCCCCACTGCATAAATTGACTTTGATAATCAGTGAGATGACAGATATTTTGGACAGATGGTACCATACCGGAGACAAATCCAAATGGGCAAGGTAGGGAGAGTTACATGCTGTAAATTGTCTTCCTACGAAATGGGTATAGAGTCTGTTTCTATGCATCTCATTATCATTAGAAATGTATTTTTATCTCCACCACCACCACCATCATCATAATCTGCATCCTCATAACTGTAGACTTATTAGAAAACTTCATGCCATAACATTTATGTCCCAGGAAGAATCACAATGGTGAGCTCCAAGGAGCTTATGCAAGTTCACAGCAACACGGCCAACTGATTCACTGCCTTCTTGACAAACAAATGAGCATCCCTTTTTTGACATATTAGACCTCCCTCACACACCTTTTCAGTATTAAAAAATGTTCACTTTTAAGATGTGATGTTAACATTTGGATTTGTGGCTGTGACATCTGGAGCTATTTATAATCTCTTTTTGGCCGAGCATCAGAAGTTGGTGATTTCATCCCATCTTGTAAATCATATTCAAATCAATGATGCAGACATAGGTTTCCTCTTATTCCACACTGTGTTTGTTTCTATCTTAAATATCATTGAATCAGCTAGCAGGCTACAGAGCACTGACAGCATGCTTATTTTTTTTTTTTTACCATACAAAAATTCAGGGCAAAATGCCTGAGATTTAATTGTGAGGCTTGAAACACACACACACACACACACACACACACACACACACACACACACACACACACACACACTCACGCACACACACACGCACAAACACATGCACACACACACACACACACTACTACTAAGAAAAAAATATCAAAAAGTGGTTTCCAGAGTGGTCTCGATAATCATTTGGGATATGATTCCAAAGGTACAGATGGAAAAAACAAAAACAGATGATGAATTTGTTTGCACCCAAATTACAGAGCTACTATATCACAAAGGAAATTTTGAATTAAGCAAATAGAAAATACATCCAAAGCACACATTTGATAGGAGATCAATATACAAAATAAGTAAGAAATTAAAAATCACAATAGTCAAATAAATAATAAACAAAACTGGCAAAGGAATGAAATAGACAATTTTGTTAAGAAAAAGATATAAATGGTTACTTGCAAATTAAGAAAATGCTCTATAAAAGTAGCTGTCTAGTAAATTTCACCTAAAACCATAATACACAATCACTTCGCTTCTATTAAAATTGTTACTAATACGACTTCGCTTCTATTTAAAAAAAGTGTGTTTGCCACGCTGCTACATATCTAAAAAGCAATGAGGAGGCAAAGGCAAGGAGGTTAGAAATTAGAAGCCAGCCTGGGCTATGTAGCTAGACTGGTTTAAAAAGAAAATTAAGGTAAGAGGTAGATGAGATGAATTTGTTGACTACATGGATCATGTGTTTGCTTTGGTATTTAAAAGAATTATAAAAGTTTAACAAAAATCTCCTAATATACCTAGTGATTTCAGTTCTGGGAAGTACCCTAAGGGATTGAAATCAGCATTCACAATAGACATCTATGCTCATTGTATTATGTACCTTGGTGAGAATACAGACTCAACTCACCTGTCCACCAGTGGATGAATGAGTGGCACATGTGGCACTAATAATGAAATTACATTTAGCCTCAAATCACAAGGAAATCTTGATTGTCTCTACAAAGAAGATAAACTTGAAAGACAGTATGCTATGTGAAATAAGCTAGGCAGTGAAAGACAAATATTGAATGGTCCAACTTAAATTTTGAATCTGAGGAACTTAAGTTTAGAAGAAATAGCAGGCAGAATGGCAATTGTCATGGGCTAGTTGAAGAGAACACAAACAGAATGTTTGCAACAGATTAAATTTGCAATAAATAAGAAAGGAACTTTAGACTTTAGGTCTTACCTTTCTTGTTCAATTGATTTAACCCAAGGCCATTGGCTCCAAGAAAAGAGACAGTGTGGGAAGTTGTTGCCTTTTTTTTTTTTTTTTTTTTTTTTTTTTTTTTTTTTAAACTTGAGTATTTCTTATATACATTTCAATGTTATTCCCTTTCCCTGGTTTCGGGCAAACATCCCCCCCCCTCCCCTTCCTTATGGGTGTTCCCCTCCCAACCCCCCCCCCATTGCTGCCCTCTCCCCAACAGTCTAGTTCACTAGGGGTTCAGTCTTAGCAGGACCCAGGGCTTCCCCTTCCACTGGTGCTCTTACTAGGATATTCATTGCAACCTACGAGGTCAGAGTCCAGGGTCAGTCCATGTATAGTCTTTGGGTAGTGGCTTAGTCCCTGGAAACTCTGGTTGGTTGGCATTGCTGTACATATGGGGTCTCGAGCTCCTTCAAGCTCTTCCAGTTCTTTCTCTGATTGTTCAACAGGGGTCCTGTTCTCAGTTCAGTGGTTTCCTGCTGGCATACGCCTCTGTATTTGCTGTATTCTGTCTGTGTCTCTCATGAGCGATCTGCATTCACATTTTGATCATCCGTCTTGAGTTTCATTTGTTCTAGGCATCTAGGGTAATTCAAGCATTTGGGCTAATAGCCACTTATCAATGAGTACATACCATGTATGTCTTTCTGTGATTGGGTTAGCTCACTCAGGATGATAGTTTCCAGTTCCAACCATTTGCCTACGAATTTCACAAAAGTCATTGTTTTTGATAGCTGAGTAATATTCCATTGTGTAGATGTACCACATTTTCTGTATCCATTCCTCTGTTGAAGGGCATCTGGGTTCTTTCCAGCTTCTGGCTATTATAAATAAGGCTGCGATGAACATAGTGGAGCACGTGTCTTTTTATATGTTGGGGCATCTTTTGGGTATATGCCCAGGAGAGGTATAGCTGGATCCTCAGGCAGTTCAATGTCCAATTTTCTGAGGAACCTCCAGACTGATTTCCAGAATGGTTGCAGCAGTCTGCAACCCCACCAACAATGGAGGAGTGTTCCCCTTTCTCCACATCCTCGCCAGCATTTGCTGTCACCTGAGTTTTTGATCTTAGCCATTCTCACTGGTGTGAGGTGAAATCTCAGGGTTGTTTTGATTTGCATTTCCCTTATGACTAACGATGTTGAACATTTCTTTAGGTGTTTCTCAGCCATTCGGCATTCCTCAGCTGTGAATTCTCTGTTTAGCTCTGAACCCCATTTTTTAATAGGGTTATTTGCCTCCCTGCTGTCTAACTTCTTCAGTTCTTTGTATATTTTGGATGTAAGCCCTCTATCTGTTGTAGGATTGGTAAAGATCTTTTCCCAATCTGTTGGTTGCCGTTTTGTCCTAACCACAGTGTCCTTTGCCTTACAGAAGCTTTGCAGTTTTATGAGATCCCATTTGTCGATTCTTGATCTTAGAGCATAAGCCATGGGTGTTTTGTTCAGGAAATTTTTTCCAGTGCCCATGTGTTCCAAATGCTTCCCTAGTTTTTCTTCTATTAGTTTGAGTGTATCTGGTTTGATGTGGAGGTCCTTTATCCACTTGGACTTAAGCTTTGTACAGGGTGATAAGCATGGATCGATCTGCATTCTTCTACATGTTGACCTCCAGTTGAACCAGCACCATTTGCTGAAAATGCTATCTTTTTCCATTGGATGGTTTTGGCTCCTTTGTCAAAAATCAAGTGCCCATAGGTGTGTGGGTTCATTTCTGGGTCTTCAATTCTGTTCCATTGGTCTATCTGTCTGTCTCTGTACCAATACCATGCAGTTTTTATCACTATTGCTCTGTAATACTGCTTGAGATCTGGGATAGTGATTCCCCCTGAAGTCCTTTTATTGTTGAGGATAGTTTTAGCTATCCTGGGTTTTTTGTTATTCCAGATGAATTTGCAAATTGTTCTGTCTAACTCTTTGAAGAATTGGATTGGTATTTTGATGGGGATTGCATTGAATCTGTAGATCGCTTTTGGTAGAATGGCCATTTTACTATATTAATCCTGCCAATCCATGAGCATGGGAGATCTTTCCATCTTCTGAGATCTTCTTCAATTTCTTTCTTCAGAGTCTTGAAGTTCTTATTGTACAGATCTTTCCTTGCTTGGTTAAAGTCACCCCCGAGGTACTTTATTATATTATTTGGATCTATTATGAAGGGTGTCATTTCCCTAATTTCTTTCTCGGCCTGTTTCTCTTTTGTGTAGAGGAAGGCTACTGATTTATTTGAGTTAATTTTATACCCAGCCACTTTGCTGAAGTTGTTTATCAGCTTTAGTAGTTCTCTGGTGGAATTTTTGGGATCACTTAAATATACTATCATATCATCTGCAAATAGTGATATTTTGACTTCTTCTTTTCCGATCTGTATCCCCTTGACCTCCTTTTTTGTTGTCTTATTGCTCTGGCTAGAACTTCAAGAACTATATTGAATAAGTAGGGAGAGAGTGGGCAGCCTTGTCTAGTCCCTGATTTTAGTGGGATTGCTTCAAGTTTCTCTCCATTTAGTTTAATGTTAGCAACTGGTTTGCTGTATATGGCTTTTACTATGTTTAGGTATGGGCCTTGAATTCCTATTCTTTCCAGGACTTTTTTATCATGAAGGGGTGTTGAATTTTGTCAAATGCTTTCTCAGCATCTAATGAAATGATCATGTGGTTTGTTCTTTCAGTTTGTTTATATATTGGATCACGTTGATGGTTTTCCGTATATTGAACCATCCCTGCATGCCTGGGATGAAGCCTACTTGATCATGGTGGATGATTGTTTTGATGTGCTCTTGGATTCGGTTTGCCAGAATTTTATTGAGTATTTTTGCATCGATATTCATAAGGGAAATTGGTCTGAAGTTCTCTTTCTTTGTTGGGTCTTTGTGTGGTTTAGGTATAAGAGTAATTGTGGCTTCATAGAAGGAATTCGGTAGTGCTCCATCTGTTTCAATTTTGTGGAATAGTTTGGATAATATTGGTACGAGGTCTTCTATGAAGGTCTGATAGAATTCTGCACTAAACCCGTCTGGACCTGGGCTCTTTTTGGTTGGGAGACCTTTAATGACTTCTTCTATTTCCTTAGGAGTTATGGGGTTGTTTAACTGGTTTATCTGTTCCTGATTTAACTTCGGTACCTGGTATCTGTCTAGGAAATTGTCCATTTCCTGCAGATTGTCAAGTTTTGTTGAATATAGGCTTTTATAGTAAGATCTGATGATTTTTTGAATTTCCTCTGAATCTGTAGTTATGTCTCCCTTTTCATTTCTGATTTTGTTAATTTGGACACACTCTCTGTGTCCTCTCGTTAGTCTGGCCAAGGGTTTATCTATCTTGTTGATTTTCTCAAAGAACCAACTTTTGGTTCTGTTGATTCTTTCTATGGTCCTTTTTGTTTCTACTTGGTTGATTTCAGCTCTGAGTTTGATTATTTCCTGCCTTCTACTCCTCCTGGGTGTATTTGCTTCTTTTTGTTCTAGAGCTTTTAGGTGTGCTGTCAAGCTGCTGACATATGCTCTTTCCTGTTTCCTTCTGCAGGCACTCAGCGCTATGAGTTTTCCTCTTAGCGTAGCTTTCATTGTGTCCCATAAGTTTGGGTATGTTGTACCTTCATTTTCATTAAATTCTAAAAAGTCTTTAATTTCTTTCTTTATTTCTTCCTTGACCAGGTTATCATTGAGTAGAGCATTGTTCAATTTCCATGTGGGCATTCTTCCCTTATTGTTATTGAAGACCAGTTTTAGGCCGTGGTGGTCCGATAGCACGCATGGGATTATTTCTATCTTTCTGTACCTGTTGAGGCCCGTTTTTTGACCAATTATATGGTCAATTTTGGAGAAAGTACCATGAGGAGCTGAGAAGAACGTATATCCTTTTGCTTTAGGGTAGAACGTTCTATAAATATCCGTTAAGTCCATTTGGCTCATGAGTTCTCTTAGTCTGTCTAGGTCTCTGTTTAATTTCTGTTTCCATGATCTGTCCATTGATGAGAGTGGGTGTTGAAATCTCCTACTATTATTGTGTGAGGTGCAATGTGTGTTTTGAGCTTTAGTAAGGTTTCTTTTATTATGTAGGTGCCCTTGTATTTGGGGCATAGATATTTAGGATTGAGAGTTCATCTTGGTGGATTTTTCCTTTGATGAATATGAAGTGTCCTTCCTTATCTTTTTTGATGACTTTTAGTTGAAAATTGATTTTATCTGATATTAGAATGGCTACTCCAGCTTGCTTCTTCTGACCATTTGCTTGGAAAGTCGTTTTCCAGCCTTTCACTCTGAGGTAGTGTCTGTCTTTGTCTCTGAGGTGTGTTTCCTGTAGGCAGCAGAATGCAGGGTCCTCGTTGTATCCAGTTTGTTAATCTATGTCTTTTTATTGGGAGTTGAGGCCATTGATGTTGAGAGATATTAAGGAATAGTGATTATTGCTTCGGTTGTATTCATATTTGGATGTGAGGTTATGTTTGTGTGCTTTTCTTCTCTTTGTTTTGTTGCCAAGACGATTAGTTTTCTTGCTTCTTCTAGGGTATAGCTTGCCTCCTTATGTTGGGCTTTACCATTTATTATCCTTTGTAGTGCTGGATTTGTAGAAAGATATTGTGTAAATTTGGTTTTGTCATGGAATATCTTGGTTTCTCCATCTATGTTGATTGAGAGTTTTGCAGGATACAGTAACCTGGGCTGGCATTTGTGTTCTCTTAGGGTCTGTATGACATCAGTCCAGGATCTTCTGGCCTTCATAGTTTCTGGAGGAAAAGTCTGGTGTGATTCTGATAGGTCTGCCTTTATATGTTACTTGACCTTTTTCCCTTACTGCTTTTAATATTCTTTCTTTATTTTGTGCGTTTGGTGTTTTGACTATTATGTGACGGGAGGTGTTTCTTTTCTGGTCCAATCTATTTGGAGTTCTGTAGGCTTCTTGTATGCCTATGGGTATCTCTTTTTTTAGGTTAGGGAAGTTTTCTTCTATGATTTTGTTGAAGATATTTACTGGTCCTTTGAGCTGGGAGTCTTCACTCTCTTCTATACCTATTATCCTTAGGTTTGATCTTCTCATTGAGTCCTGGATTTCCTGTATGTTCTGGACCAGTAGCTTTTTCCGCTTTTACATTATCTTTGACAGTTGAGTCAATGATTTCTATGGAATCTTCTGCTCCTGAGATTCTCTCTTCCATCTCTTGTATTCTGTTGGTGAAGCTTGTATCTACAGCTCCTTGTCTCTTCTTTTGGTTTTCTATATCCAGGGTTGTTTCCATGTGTTCTTTCTTGATTGCTTCTATTTCCATTTTAATTCCTTCAACTGTTTGATTGTGTTTTCCTGGAATTCTTTCAGGGATTTTGTGACTCCTCTCTGTAGGCTTCTACTTGTTTGTTTATGTTTTCCTGTGTTTCTCTAAGGGAGTTCTTCATGTCTTTCTTGAAGTCCTCCAACATCATGATCAAATATGATTTTGAAACTAGATCTTGCTTTTCTGGTGTGTTTGGATATTCCGTGTTTGCTTTGGTGGGAGAATTGGGCTCCGATGATGCCATGTAGTCTTGGTTTCTGTTGCTTGGGTTCCTGCGCTTGCCTCTCGCCATCAGATTATCTCTAGTGTTACTTTGTTCTGCTATTTCTGACAGTGGCTAGACTGTCTTATAAGCCTGTGTTTCAGGAGTGCTGTAGACCTGTTTTCCTGTTTTCTTTCAGCCAGTTATGGGGACAGAGTGTTCTGCTTTCGGGCGTGTAGTTTTTCTTCTCTACAGGTCTTCAGCTGTTCCTGTGAGCCTGTGTCTTGAGTTCACCAGGCAAGTCGTTTGTAGCAGAAAAGTTTGTCTTACCTGTGGTCCCCAGGCTCAGGTTTGCTCGCGGGGTGTTGCCTATGAGCTCTCCACGGCCTCAGCAGCCAGGAAGATCTGCGCCGCCCCTTCCGGGAGGTTCCGTGCACCAGGGTTCCAGATAGCTTTTGTTTTCCTCTGGGGTCAGTACTGTGTGCAGCGTGCAGTCTCTTCTGGTTTCCCAGGCGTGTCCGCCTCTCTGAAGGTTTAGCTCTCCCTCCCACGGGATTTGGGTGCAGAGAACTGTTTATCCGGTCGGTCCCTTCAGGTGCGGTGTCTCAGAAGCAGTGGATCTGCTGCTCCTGGGCCCTCCTCACGGGTACCCAGAGGCGTATACAGTATCCTCCTGGGCCAGGGATGTGGGCAGAGGTGGGCAGCGTTGGTGGTCTCCTCCGCTCTGCTGCCTCAGGAGTGCCCGCCCGACCAGGCGGCCAGAACTCCCCTCCGGGGGGCCTGGGAGCAGAGAGCTGCTGAAGGCAGGGATCCTCCGCTGGTCTGGGACTCTGGCCAAACACCGGAAGTGTCCGGCCCCAGAGGAACTCCGCCTCTGTGTGACCCGAGATCACCAGGCAAGTCGTTTGTAGCAGAAAAGTTTGTCTTACCTGTGGTCCCCAGGCTCAGGTTTGCTCGCGGGGTGTTGCCTATCGCTCGCGGGGTGTTGCCTATCTATTTTTTTTTAAGTGACTGAAGGTTCCTTTCATTTTCCTTACAATGTTTCTGGGAAAAAGAAAGCCATTGTAATTCTTTCTGTGTTTGAGAATGCTATGGACCTCTGAAACAGAGCATGTTAGCTTCTCTTGGCTAAACCCTCCATCAGTTTAGGAATATAAATATGAGGTTGATATGTGGCAGGGTAGAGTGTGCATTTGGGAATAGGAAGGGAGAAAGTCTGGTAGGCAGATTGAACTTGGCTCTTGGGTGCTCAGTGAACAAGCCCAAGCCTCTGAGCCCTAGGGAATGTCCTGAGAGAGCAGGCAGGCAGAAAATGGCATGGGACCCCAGGCAGTAGCTACAATGAACCACGACCTTGTGTGACTGAAGATGAATGACAGCCAACCCTTCCACTTGGACAAGGGATGCTTCTAAGTCTTCCTTCACTTGAAATGGCACATGCTGGCCTTAGGAACACTGTCCAGGTCTGACTATTGATCTAAAAGATCAGTGTCTTCATAAACTTGGAAGAATATTCATCACTAATGTTCAGAAAAAGCAAATTTCTAAACTGAAACCTCATACTTGGATCTCAGGGTGTGAGGTTGTCAGTAATGCTCTCTGGGATGAAGCAACTGTGGGTCTGACATGCTTTGTATACTGCCATTAGTCCACTGGTGAGCCAAACCACTGAGTTTGCAGAGCCATAAGCTTGTCTCATCTCTGTGACTCTCCTCATGAAAAGGACTGAACCTGCTGATCCAGGTCACTATGGCAGTGTCTAAAAATCCTGCAACCAGAAGTAACCCTCAGTTTCCCCATCTGTAAAATGGAGAGAAGAATGAAGATAGAACTAAGTGTAACAAACCCTCAACCCTATTGTTAGCACTTTGAACATCACTGCTAAGAGTAGGGACAGCCAGAATGACTGGCAGCAGCATGATACATGATGGCCAAATGTATGGGGACAAATTCATGGCCTCTTATTCTTTAGTCATAAATTGTTAGACATACATCTGCACATGTTTATTAACACAACATAGCGAGATCACTTAATCCGACTCATATGTGTTTAGGTATAACCTTTGGAAAGAATGATGTCTGTGTCTCTGTGTCTCTAGGTCCCCATCTCTCCCTCTGTTTCTGTCTGTCTGTTCTGTCTCTGTCTCTGTCTCTGTCTCTGTCTCTGTCTCTGTCTCTCTCTCTCTCTCTCTCTCTCTCTCTCTCTCTCTCATTGCAGCAATTGATTGCCCATGGCTCCTCTTCTAGGGGTGATAATTATAATTAAACAATAAGAGATCAAGAATTTGAGAAGGAATAGGAGGGATATGGGATAAAATGGATGGAGGAGAATAATTTAAATACAGTATTCATGTAAGAAATTCTCAAAAAAAAATCAGAGTGGGAACAATCTGAATTCCCATCAACAAGTCAGAGGAGCCAAAAAAGGATGTGCCCATCCTGTGGAATATTATTAAATATTTTATTAAGGGATAAAATATATGCTACAACAGGGGTGAACCTTAAAGAAATTGTGCTAAGTTAAGGAAGTCAGACACTGTACAATCACACATAAATGGTGACATGCAGACAAAGTTAAATGGAAGAACAGGTGCTAAGAGTTGGAGAGGAAATGGGGAGCCTTGTGCTTGGTGACACAAAGTCTCTGAGATGATGAAAGATTGCAGAAATTGATGGCATATGGTTTTGCAATGTTATGAATATACTTAATGCCACTGATTTGTTAGACAGTGGAAATGCCAAATGTTGCAGTACATGTAACATGTGTATACACAACATATACATACACATATACATACACACACTGTGTGATGTATGTGTGCCACAATAAAAATAATTCTATCGTGAGAGAGAAGAGGCTGGAATGGATGGATTCAGGCCACTGCATCTGCTCATGAACAATCACAGTTGATGACACCTCCATTGTGGGTAGCACACAGTCAGATCTTTGAGTCCTCCCCCATAGGAACCAGTATGTGCCCAGCTAACAGAAAAATCAGGAGATAAGCAGACATTAGCACTCTTTCCCATTCCATTTTATCCAGACCGTTTGTTTAGACAAAGTTTGTGTATCTATGGCTGTCCTGGAACTCGCTCTATAGACCAAGCTGACCTTAAACTCAGGGACCCAGGTGACTCTTACTCCTGAGTGCTGGGATTAATGCTATGTGCCAGCATGCCCAGATGCATGTCCTTCCAAGATGTACAGGTACATTGAACACACGAATATGCCATGGTTATTGAAAATATAGTTGGGAAAACTCAAGGCCTTTAAAAGAGGTTGTCGTTCAAAGGAAGTATTTGGAAATACATCTCCAGAATCAAACTTGGAGAAAAGGAAAAGGAAAAAATTCTCCCTTACTCTTCATTCCACCTCCCTCTCCCCATCTCCCTCTCCCCATCTCCCTCTCCCTCTCCCTCTCCCCATCTCCCTCTTCCCATCTCCTCTCCCTCTCCCTCTCCCCATCTCCTCCCCTCTCCCTCTCCCTCTCCCCATCTCCCTCTCTCCCTCTCCCTCTCCCTTTCTCCCTCTCTCTTTCCTTCCTTCCTTCCTTCCTTTCTTTCTTTCTTTCTTTCTTTCTTTCTTTTCGTTTCTTTCTTCTTTTTGTGGCTGCAGGAGATCAAGGAATAGACATTACTTGCAGCTAAACAGTTATTCATCTCTAGCAGATACAAAGTGAACAAGTTCTGACTGGGGAGGGCATGTCTCCAAGTATTAGAGAAGGACACGTTTCCCTGGGTGAGACTCTCCCCTGGGCCAGGTGAACCCTCTGAGAAGTTGTGTCTAGGGCCCAGGAAGCTGCTGGGCACAGGTGAGAGTTCAGGTAGGGTCGAACTTAGCTCATGTGGAAAGCTTCACCTAGCGGCATGCTTCTGTCCCTATACTCTGCTTCTATTAGAGTCCAGGTTTCTCGCTCTACCATTCACACAACTTCATGGGAACTTGCACCCAAATCCACTTGTGTGACTTGGAGGTGAGCAAGTCAGATGCAGACTGAGTGCTGCCACTTCTGAAGGACTCCCAAAGGGATCAAGCACGACCTCTGTCTCCCTGTTTTCACAGGAAGAGAATGAATGGTTGTCTTGTGAAATAAATCCAGTGTGTTCCTTTGTGTTTTAAATTATAACAGAGAAAGCCACACTAAAACAAAGCAGAGAGGGTAAAGAAGAGGCTTCCTGGACAGGCAGTCTTGGATTCATAGAACCTAGCCTTCTAGTGGCCAAGATTAGGCAGGAGCTGGTGGTCATGTCCTGATTGGCTCCAGAACTTTATTTGACCTGGGGCTATGAGGGTAAGAAGGAAAGACACACACAGGGAAGCCTGTGTTTTTGGGTGGAGAAGCTGCGGCATCCCAGAAACTCAGTGTGTTTATTTACAATTGAACGGGGAGGAGGCATTAGTGCATAGGTAGCGTTATTAACAAGGAAACAGGCCTGGCTAATCTTAATAGAAGCAGTGACTATAGGTGTCTTTGGGCCACAATCATCTGGGGAGGGAGAAAACCTGTGTTTCTGCACACACTACCAACATCCTCATGTCAACCATTCCCGCAGGCCCGAGGCACTGCGGTTCTTGACACAGCATCATCCAGGCAAACAACGCACATTCACTCGGAGCTCTCCTCACTTCCTGCATAGCTTTTGCCTCTGTGATCCAGCATACCTGAGCAGGCCAAGTGCATGCCGACAGACAGCAACAAGATCAGAAGTTTTGCACGTTTAATTAGATCTTTCTTTATTATACAGAGTATAAATTAATAAATCATGCCAAAGGACATCATTCTGAAGTCGTCTCCCTGAAGAACCACCAGTGGTTTTGATTTGCTGATATTTCTATTGAAATAAGAAAATAAAATCACTTATTTTGCATCAGTGCCATCATGGCCGATATGCGGCTTCATAAATTTCCTTTCACATTTTATGCTAAGAAGTTTATTGGCAGACGCAGTGGGAGCTGGTGCTATGGTCTCCACAATCCTTTCTGTATCACAGATGGCTTCCGTCTGGAGAGCAACAAGATCATCTCTTCTGAATCATTCTTTGAGGAAAATGAGTTAGCAAGAAGGAAAGCCTGATCCTGTGGAAGCAAGCCCTCAAGAAGTCAAAGCTGCCTGTTGGCCGTTTTGACTCACTGAACGACTCACCCGAGGAGAGAGACCCACTGCAGAAGTTTCCAGATGATGTTAATCCAGTTACCAAAGAAAAAGGTGGACCCAGAGGCCCAGAGGCCCAGAGGCCCAGAGCCTACACGATATGGAGACTGGGAACAGAAAGGACGCTGTATTGACTTTTAAGTCGCATAGTCTCAGGACTGCAGTTATTTCCTGAATTATTTACTTTACCTTGTTTTCTTTTTCTGTATCCGTTAAGTCTTGTAACTTCCATCAGGGTCTTAAAATGCATGTGATAGCTTCGAGGAACAAAGGCTGCTCTAGATCAGGAGCGTGGAAACACTTTTCCATTAGTGTGTTAACATCATCTTAAGGGTGTCGGGGCAGAGAGCCTGTGATAAGAGCCGCAAGCCTTTGCCATGGCCTTTTACTTACTTACATTATTTATTTAATCAGTTGTTTATAAAATACACATGTAAATAAATACCTTTCGAAGATTTTATTTAGATTTATTATTTTATTTTTATAAGTATGAGTGGTTTTTTCACCCTGTGTGTAAGTGTGTACTTTGGAGCCCATGAAGGCCAGAAGGGGCTATCATACTCCCCTGGAACTGGAATTGTGGGCGACTGTGAGTCACCATCTGGTTCCTGGGAACTGGACCCAGAACCTCTGCAAGAACAGCAAGTTTCAAAACCTCTGTGCCATCTCTCCGACCCCCAAGAACTAGTATTGTTATTTTTAACTGTGTTTACTTGTGTATGTCTGTATATATATATATGCACATGTGAGTGCTGTTGCCCTTACAGGCCAGAAGACGGCGTCAGATATTTCTGGGGCTGGAGTTACAGGCTGGTGTGGCACTGGGTTGCCAGCAGCCAAGCTCAGGTTCTCTGGAAAGCCTGTCTCTCTCTTAACCACAGAACTGTCTTCCCAGTCCCAATAAAGTGACTTTTACACAATTGTTGCTATAACAACACAATTGTTAATGCAATTGTTGTTATATAATTGTGTGCTGGTTAGTCTGAGTCCAGTTTACATAAGTTAGAGTCATCTAGGAGGAAAGAACCTCAATTAATGAAATGCTTCTTCTATCAGACTGGCCTGTAGGCAAGTTTGTGGAGCACTTTCTTGATTAATGATCAATGTGGGAGGGCCCAGCCTACTGTGGCAGTGCCCCCATGGGGCAGGTGGTCCTGGATCATATACAAAAGCAAGCTGAATTAGCCATAGAGAGCAAGCCACTGAACAGCTTTCCTCTGCTTCAGTGCCTGACCCCCGGAACTGCTTTTACTTCTACCTTGATTTCTCTTCATGGTAGACTTTTACATCTGTGTCATCTGCTAGATGGAATAACCCCCCCCCAAAAAAGAATTTTTACTAATAATTTGAAGAATTGTTTTGTTAAGCTGACATAACATAGTACTCAGAAATAGAGGTGTTAAGTAAATGTTCATTGAATAGATGAGTTAGGTTTTGTGGTCTGTTTCCTTATCGGAAGGTACTGTGCTTGATTCTACTTTGGTGCTATGAACAGTGTTTGAGGGGCATCATTATGTACTTCTTCTTATTCTTTATGGTTTTGTTATATAACCTCCAAAGACCAGAGTGACCAGGTGCATGGCTGTGCTATTTACTGACAGATTTCTCCTTGCAAGGGAATGACTTTGTGTTTCTATTGTGATGAAGGAGAGCGTTCTAGATCTTTAGACCTTGGCCAGAGCTACTAGGCTGGTTAATACATTTTTTCCCTAACACTTGTTAATTTAATAGGTGAAGAGAGTGTGACTTTAATCTGCAAATATCTCTCTTCAAATAATTATCAAGTAACTTTTGCCTCTCATCTCCATTTAGTAAACCTTTTCCTTATGGCCTGGCGGAACCTAATTAGCTTTTTAAGTTTTCTCAATAAACCTCATCCCAGCACTTAGAGACCTTCAAACTGAATGTGCAGAACATCCCATGCATTCTACTGGAAGGCCCCAGGTAGCTCTACTTGCAGGAACATGCTACCGTTGTGGGCAGCCCCCTTGTAGTGGTAGGAGTTTGGCAACACCTTATATTCAACATGAGTTCATTCATTTTCATTCTCAGCTCTAAGAAAGGATGTGGTGCAAGAGGATGTTGTAAGCTGACAGGCTGTCATTTAGCTGTCAGACTTCGGCTTATAAGCTCTGATTGGCAGCCCCTGCTCTGGGTGCTTGATCTTGCAAGACTTGGGCACAAAGAGGAGATTCTGGATCAATGTGCGATCTCACCAAAGTCTTGGCACACAGAAAGAAGGTCATAAATATTTTAGGGATGACGTGTTGTCTCTTTACTTGGTCTCTCTAGAAATTAGTATCAAATCTCCAGCACAGCAGAGGACCAAAGACAACAATGATGTTGATGATGATGGTGATACCAATATTATTGACTTGATGCTAGATCTATATTTTTAAACTTTTTATTGACAAATATTAATTGTACCTATTAATGGTATCCGACGTGATATTTCCCTATGCACAGCACGTATTGATCATGCCGTGCACCCCTTTACCATAAACCCAGCAACTCATAATCTCTAACAGTTGTGGCTATGCTCTTGAGTTGTTGCCTCTTTCAGGATCTACAAATGGACCTGTACATATGGGGCCTGCCTTTCTGTATCTGACCCTTGTACAAATTGTCATCCATTTCTATAGTGCTGTACGTGGCAGGATTTCATCCTTGTGGCTGGACCAGAGTCCTATGTTTGTACCACATTTTCTTTAGTCATTCATGGGTCGCTGGGCTTTGTGGTTGATTCCATGCATCTTGGTTATTGCAAATGGGCCACAATACACACGGCTGTGCAAGTGCCCAGAAGTAGGAAATGTTTGCTGTGTGGAAGACAGACGCTACAAGAAGGAGCTTGTGGGAAGGCAGCAAATGAAGGAGAAGGGGAGGGAGAAGATTTGGAGGAGTCCTTGTAACAGGCATGGATGGAACTCAAGGCCTACTGCAGGAGTTAGTCTTAGCCAGGAGGA
Organism: Rattus rattus; assembly: GCF_011064425.1. NCBI lineage: Eukaryota > Metazoa > Chordata > Mammalia > Rodentia > Muridae > Rattus > Rattus rattus. The sequence continues at coordinate 148,630,593 of NC_046156.1, read as the reverse complement.
GAGAAGAACAGATCTGGTAAAGAGGAGGGTTCGGAGTTTATGTTCCCTCATGGGAACAATGGCCTGGTATATTCTGACCTCTGTCAACAGTCAAACAGCCTAATGCTTGGAACAGGCACCTGTGCTCTTGTCCATAGACAGCCTAGAGTGTTCTACACAGCATCACAGGTAAAGTGTATACAGTGGAGGGAACTTAGGTCACAGAATGGATAGAAAAAACTCCAAGGCAAGGGACTATGCACTATCTTCTGCCCCTGCAAGCATGCTTTATTTCCTGGACATCCCCACACACATAGCAAAGATTGCTGCCCCACATGGTTTCTTTCCTTGTGTTGCTTTTAAGTTGATAGGGTGGTGTGTGTGTGTGTGTGTGTGTGTGTGTGTGTGTGTGTGTGTGTGTGTCTTTGTTTTAAAGGGAACAGAAAAAGGGTCTAAGCTGATCTGAACACTGTGGCATGATGGGTAATTTCTGTGGTTCTACTCACTAAGTTCCAGTAGTGTCCCTTTCAGCTATGACAATGAAAGTATGCCTCCTGACCCCAATTTTTGTCCATGGTCTGCAAAGCTCTCTCCTGGTCCTAATTCGAAGAAAGCATGATAGAGAAGGTCATTTATTTTTCTTTACAAGTACACAAATAAAATATGAACTAGAATTTTGCTACCTAAAGGTAGTTGGTCCATCACACTAGTCAAACAGTTGCATAATAGAGGAACCAGCTGCTGTGAATGCTAACTTCCAGATAAGACCATTTGATATGGAACGAATCTCTGCCATCTTTTATTTCTCCCAGAAAACTGCCCATGTAAGTATTCTCTGCCCCAACTCATGGCTCAGATCCATGGTCATATTCTCTGTTCCATATCATGGGTGATGAGCTCTTAGCTTGTAAATTAAATATCTTCCTACTTGCATTGTCTAAGTTATATAAATATTAAAATAATTACAATTAATAATGAACAACTTTTACTTATCTAACAGGAAAAAGAGAGAGCCCACTTATATAATTTCTCATGGATTCTCCTGCTATACTAGGAATCTCAAACAATTTACCTGTGAAAATAACTATCCATTCACTTTTTAATCTGTGTCAGTTATTCTGAGTCTCTCCCTCTCTCTCTCTCTCTCTCTCTCTCTCTCTCTCTCTCTCCCCCCCTCCCAGGACTATCCCTGTTTGGCTTTTGCTCCTACAATCCTGCCCCTTTCTCCTGGCTCTGGAATCAAACTTCATTTTACTTTGAGGCTCTAACCATGACCCAGAATAGACTAAGTATTTCAATTATCCATTTGTTAACTTCTTCCAAACTGATCTAAAAGTTCATTGGAAGTGGAGACTGGCACCACCTTGTCTGTAGCTAAAGTTCTAAACATTACCCAGCCTGTGTTTATTGGCAGAAAGTCAGAGGTGGTGATAATTGAAACTGAGTTGCAAACAGACAATATCTACATGAACAATATCTGGTTTCTGGAGAATCTCATAAAGTGAACTACTAACGAAGATAATTAAATGAAAGGAGAATGCAAACAAATCATATCAGTAATGGCAAAGGAGTGGGAGCTGTAAGGTAGAAAGGTTGGGAAAGTTCAAAGGGGCTTCCAGGACCAAATTCATGATAGCTTGGAATATTTCCCAGATGGATTGAAAGGGTCCTGCCTAGTTTAACGCCACCTCTGTAGTCCTGCCAGCGGTTGGTACAGCACAGCTTCAGGGAGGAACCGATGTAATTTGAAAATCCACTGCCCTAGTCAGCATTGACTGTCAACTCAATGCTGCCCACAGTCATCTGAGAAGGGGGTCTCAGCTAAGTAACTGTCTTTGGCAGGTTGGTCTGTGAGTGTCTCTGTAACGTATTGTCTTTATTGCTGACTGATAAGGGAGGGCCCAGCCCATGTGAGCAGTTAGTCCTGGGCTATATAAGTGAATGTATAACTAAATGTATGTATAACTAACCACGATCCCCCAGTGAACCAACAAGCAGTGTTCCTCCATGGTTTGTGCTCCAGGTGCCACCTGAGTTTTCCTTCAGCAACAGTCGGTGACTTGGAAGTCTAAACCACATAAACCCTCTCCCCCTCTAAGTAGCTTTGGATCGGTGTTTTATCAGAGCAGCAGGAGAAAGACTAGACCATCTACTCAGGTGGAAGGTTAGAATCAGATAATACCATGAGCAAAACCATGCGAATTTGTATCATAAAAAGCTACCTACTATCTTTAACCTCTTCTATTCTGGGACATTGTGAGGACTCGCTATCCTTGGTGGTTTCCTGTCTAAACCCTGTGCTGCTCATGGCTCCAGGTTTTTCCCTCCACATACTCCTTTATTGCCTCTTCCCAAGACAATAATTTTATAATATCATTTTCTGGATAGAGAATAGGAAGCCAATTCCATCTTTCCCGTGGCAAGGCTGGCACATTTGTTTTCTGTTATTGATTTAGGAAGCATCTTTCAGCATCTCTCTTCATAATTGGAAGCACTGCCTGGTGGCTTCGGAGGCAGCTTTATTTTTCAATGGGTTTTTCTTTTATTTTGGAGATTGGAGGGGTGCACAGGTCAGGAGAGCCTCCAAATCTCTGGGTTTTCTGAGCGGCTAGAGTAGGTACAGACTCAGAGGCCTTGGTGCTCCAGTTTCTTAGTGTTTCTGCAAATAGATCCTATGCTGGTTAGGTTGTTTGTTTGTTTGTTTGTTTGTTTGTTTTTGTCCAATTATACAAACTAAAGTACAGGGGAAGAAGAAACCTCAATTGACTGATATAGAAATGTCCCACCCAGTGTGCATGGTGCCATCCCTGGGAAGGTTGTCCTAGATTGGATAAGAAAGCAAGCAGAGTCAAGCCAGTTAGCAGTGTTCCTCCATGTTCTGTGCCACAGTTCCTGCCTCGAGCTCTTGTTCTGATTTTCCATCAGAGATGCCCTGTAAACTGTAAGGTGAAATAAAGCCTTTCCTTCCCAGGTTGCTTTTGGTTGTGGTGTTTATCACAGTACCAGACAGGAAACTAGAACAGCTATCTGCTGCCTGACTCTTTCATTTTCCTTCTAGATATCTAGGAACCAATGTATGCTGCGCTAGACCGGAAGGAATAAACCTTACGTTAGACAGGACCTTGGTCACAGCAAGTATGGGAGAAACAGCCTTCTCTGGAGATAGTTTTCAGCAAACCAGCTCTCTTTGTTGGGGGTAAACAAGGGCTATCTGAACCTTGGGGAGCAGGTATTGGTTTTGGGGATGAGTGTATATCATTGGCTAGGACTGAGATGCTAGGGATGTTTTGTTTGCGTGGAGAGGAATTCCAGGTGCTTAGTGAACATGCCCTTATAAGGAGAGAGGAAGTTTAACCTGAAATCTGGCCACCAGGCTATGTGACACTTCAACAGCAGCCAAGGTAGGGATCAAGAGGCTACATGTGCCAGAGTATGCAGGCCCAGAGCAGGGAACATGCAGTTTTATTTCTGCCAGCCTCAGGATGCGATTTCTTGGGTTTAGAGACATTTGGATATCACTCTTACTTGGGATTGACTCCCCCTGGTCACCTGGCTTTCTGGTCCCTCGCTCACCAACAGCCATTGCCTCAGGTTTCTAACTCTTCCTGAACATTCCCAAGTTTGGGGGATTTGTCCAACCTATTCAATGAGGAGGATTGAAGCCAGGGATAGGATTCTTATAATTTATATGGATATGATGTCACTGGCACAACTTTGCACTCCATTTAACAGCACTTGTAACCCACAGAATCAGGGCTAATAGATCATTCCTGAGCCAGGCCAGTGCACAGTGTGTTCAGCTATGGAGCTGTCACATCTTCCCTGCGTCCCTACAGAGGATCATAACCAGAATAAGTTTACTCTCTTCCTGAAAAACCTACCACTGGGTAGAAATCCATCTCACATAAGGTAGGCAGCTCAAGAGCCTACAGAAGGAACTCATGGACTCCCTTTTGGAGTGACCAGGACTTACCAGCATGTTCTGTTCCTGACCTTTCCTCATTCCTGTTGGTCCCTGGGTATTATTGGCCAATTGTATTTGCATCAGTTACTTCCCCAGTCCCTGTACTAAGAAAGTTTCTCTTGCTTTTAATCTGCTATCTTGTTATTTTTTCTGTGTGTTTTGCATCTTTTTGTTTAGCTATTTTCCATTACTGCTTTTTAAAGATATCTATCTATCTATCTATCTATCTATCTATCTATCTATCTATCTATCTTTGAGTGTAGCAATTCCAATTCTTTCCCTTTTTTCACTAAAGCAGCAGGTGATTATAAGGTGCTAATAGGTCAGAGTCCCTGGGCCAGACCTGGAATCTGACCCATGAGGTGAGTCCTGTCATTGTCCAGGGTCTGCTGTCTAGGAGATTATTCATTCAGTGAGACAGCAATAGTGATGTCTGTGCCAGTTCCAGACCACATTCCCCATAAAACTGCAGGACAGGATTAATCTCTTGGTGGGGAAGTTACATGTTGAGGTATATGGGGTTTGTTTAACAACATACACTGTTTTTTTTACTGTGGAAACTCACTGTGAGAAGGGTTTGAAAGAACTCTCCCAATACCAAGAGCAGAATGATAGTTTATTGACCCAAAGCCTCTTCCTGGCAGGTGCCATTAAAAGAAGACTTCGAATTATTGAAGGTATTACATAATATAGAAATGGAGACAGTTTCTTACCCCCTCTCAGATGGCATGGTGGCAGAAGTGTGAGGCAACTGGTAACATTATATATATCCTCCATCAGGAGGCAGAGTGATGAACTCTAGTGGTCATCTTATTTTCTCTTATTCAGTCTAGGAGCCCAGTCAACAGCAGATGTTCAATGTGGGTCTTCACACATCAGTTATGTAGAGAAGGGGAATAAGCTTCTAGATGCCTCTCTGGGTCTTTCTTAAAGCCTTACTTAATGCTCACTGTTAGTCTGCTCTTACCCATGACCATCTTAGGCAGCTGAAAAGTAAAATATGTTCCCATAATTGCTGTGAACAAAAGCCACCCTTGTAAGGCTTAGGAACCACTGTGGAGATAAGGTAGAAAGAGATAGGAGGGAGAAAGGCAGCTGACTTCTGAGCACAACACAGCCATTATCATCATGAACTCACAGCAACTGTGCTTGACTGAAGCGGGTTTGCACTAGACTGGCCCTGTCAGTCATGAATGTGTGGGTATGTGTTGGGGGGAGTGAGCTTTAACTATTTGTTACTGAAAGATTCTGTTACTGTCTTCAGTTGTGTTCCCATTGATGAGCCCACTAATCTCCAAGGGACAGTTCCAAAGCCCATAGTAGATATATGGGCTCTTGATTATACTCAGTGGATCACAGAACAAAAGAAACAGGTGTGAATGTGGGTGAAGAATTTATATAAAGAAGGGGTCTTGAGCTGGGTGGGGAAGAATGTAGTAAAAGTCCTATACTTCTCTGCCTGAGCTCATTGGGCAACTGTTAGTTGATGATGACTAGAATGCATTTTATATGCAAAAAGTGGTCGAAGTACAAATTAATTATTTCTTAAAACTCACAAATGTACTTGGGGGGAAGACTGTGTGCATTAGGTAACTTCTTAAAAACAGACAAAACAGAATAGGAGATTCAAGTGAATGCTGAGACACCTCAAGTGACAGCACTGTGGGTGTGGCAGTGGAGCTTTGCTAGAGCTCAGCTGCCATCTTCCGAGGCTGCCCTGCTGAGGGGCTGTAGGAGTTTTAAAAATAAGACACTCTGATCTGATTTCTGTGGGGAGCAGGGAAAGGGACTTAAGGAAGTTAAAACCTTCTCTTGGAGAATGACTCCCTAGTTTATTCCAAGTTCTTGGTAATTTCCAGAATTCTGAAATTTTTGATTCTGAAAACATTTGCTACGTCTCTCCCTTACTTTCTTGAAGAGAATCCTTGGGTGTCTCTGGACTTGACTTTGTTCTGCTCTGTTCCCAATCGTAATTGTGCTGCAACCTTGGCCTGGCCCAATAGCGGATCTACTAGGTGAGTTTGACTCTGGCCTTCAATCCCTATTTACCTTTCTGCCTATGCTTCCACATCCTGTTACATGACTATACCCATAAAACAGGTAGGACCAACGTGTGTGCTCCTTGGTGGCTTTCAGTATAGTGCACAAGTGAGCATCATGGTGTTTAGCATACAGAAGTGTATACCAAAGGGCTCCCTAAGTGAGGATACACTTGGAAGCATGGACATTGTAGACTTCTTAGAAATTCCAGTTCTCAGGTCCTAAACTGATCTACTAAATAAGAAGTCAAGGGCAGGGCCTGGGTAATGTTTAAACAAACATTCTAGGCGGCTCTTGGCTAATTCAAGGGTAAGAACTACCGAGCTAAAGTGATGTATATATTTCACATTGGTTAAATATTCTCATACTCTGAGTAGCCCTTTGTTCTCTGTCTGCACGGAGTTCAGTGACCTTAGATGATTTACCTTCAGATACAGGCTTTCTTTACATCCAATCCCTTGATATGATGAAGTCAACATGTAATCAGGGATGAGGAGAAGTTACATCTTTATTTTTCATATTTATTATTATATCTGGGTTACCAGACCTAGAAGCAGCTTCTCTCTTCAGTGGTTTAAAACAAAAAGAATAACTGTTGAATTTTATTACATTAAAAGGATTTTCACATAGATTTTTAATCTAAAAGTAATTTATAATTTTGTGTAAATGCATCTACATTTTTTCCCACCTAAGTTATCTTTATCTTATGTTAGGAATTCAGGCATTTTGGATCGATTTCTCAGTTCTGCTCTTTGCTTATCCGTACACCTACCGGTATGCCCCAACCACACTGTTTTGATTAGGATAACTCTGACATTCACTTACACCTAGAACATAAGTCTTTTCCAAAGCATTCTCAGAAGTCAGGTATATTCCTTTATGTGCAATTTATAATTCATTTCCCCAGTTTTAAACCTGAGGCCCGAGTGTGTCAGAAGCCCATTGGGATTCTGATTGAGTCGCATTGTGTTGGAAGTGCTTCTATGATGTTGAATCTTCTCACTCAGAGATATGACATCTCCATTTGCAGAAATCGTAGACTTCACAAAAATATTAATCCTAAAATACGCATTCCAGGCTTGTGAATTTCTCAACAGACATATTTGCAGTTATGTGTAGCTTTAGTAACTGTCATGAATGGAATATGTCACAGTTTCAGTTTTGAAATGCCTGGTTATGAGTAAGAAAAAAACTGTTGTTTTTTTTTCCCAAATATTTATATAACAATATATTATTGTGATTTCCAAAAGAAAAACAGGACTTAAAGCTTTTCTCTTACTTCCACCTTCTGAATTTTCTAAGAGTAAAATCATATTATCTACAAAGGGGAAAGCTGTTTGATTCTATTGTGGTTTGTCCTCAAAAATCTCTTCTCCAGGCTGGCTGGGAGGATGTCCTGTTTCTTGTCCTGTTTCCACTAGCCTGTTGGGTTTTATGTAATTGTCAAAAAAAAAGAAATTAAGTAAACGATGTTTCCTGAGGCATTCTTAAGACACCTAGAGAAATGGCTTCCAAGAGATGCATTCCTCATGAAGCATCCTGAGCAGCAGGGAGCACGCAGGCTTCCTCAGATCCCCTGTCTAAACCGTGCAGACCCTTAAGGAAACTGTTAGAGTCAATGTTGGGTTGTACCTCTGAGTGAATATTTGTTCCACACAGGGAATTTCCCTGTGTTCCGTTCACTGCATTGATCATCAGATTGAGCGTCCTATTGTGTGTCAGCTTTTGAGGCCCACTGCTCTCTGTCGCTGCAGTTCTCTCAGGCAGGGACAACAAAAGGGAACTGTGTTCTATTACTCATCCCACACTTGACACAGAGCATAACATCACAGGAGACAAGAGGATAAGAATCTATGCCACAGAGAACCTGTGGTCCGGGGAAATCAGGAGCATGTATGATGATGAGGCCCGAATGCCAAAGGGTAAAGTTTTCCCAGGACAGAACTTTTGAAGAAAGAGAAGGACAATTCTCTGGGTTAGGCCTACCAGGGACATCAGTATGACCAGGACACCAAGGAAATCTACCTCTCTTATATGGAGTAAGAAGCAAAATATTCTGGAAACATCCCTATTTTGTATAGAGAGTAGTGGGGTCTCTTATTCTATTACACTGCTCAGCCTCTGTGTAAGCTTCCAGTGCCCGGGGGCTTGCCTGTTGGGACACACACTGTTCAAGTGGGCTGTCCAAATGGATTTTCCTGGTCCACACTCAAAACCATGTGAGTATCTGAAACTATTTATCCTGCTTTCACTTCTATAGGCATAATAAAACATTCTGACCAAAAACAACTTAGGGAGGAAAAAATTTATTTGGTTTAAAATTTCAGGTTACACTCTATTATCACAGGGAAGTCAAGGGAGGAGCTCAAACATCATATCCATGGTCAGAAGCAAAGAGGAATGAAGATTCCCATGTTGCCTACTTGCTTGCTGCTAACTCAGTTAGCTTTTCTTTATTCTCAAATAGTTCAGGGCCCAGTCCATAAAATGATGCCACCAATACTCAAGGTGGGTCTTCCCACCTCAATTAATAATGCAAATGATCCCCTACAGACATTCACACAGACCAACTTGGTCTATGTAATTTCTTGTTGAGATTCCCTCTTCCTAAATGAATATAGGTTATGTCAAGTTGTCAGTTAACACTAAAGATAGTATGTTGTTGGGTTTAGTTGAACTTTGCATTACCCATTTGCCTGTGTGTGTGTGTGTGTGTGTGTGTGTGTGTGTGTGTGTGTGTGTGTGTGTGTGTGTGTGTGTTGGATACCCTGGATCTGGAGTTATTGACAGTTGCAAGCTGCCATGTGGGTGCTGGGAACTGAACCTGGGTACTCTGCAAAAACAGCCTGTGTTCTTAACTGCTGAGCCATCTCTCCATCCCGAGATAAGTTTAATTTTCACTCAATGTTTGAGGTTGTAGTCCATGGCTAGTTGAGTCTGTTGCTCTGGCCCTGTGGTGGAACATCCTGGCATTGGTGAGGGACAAAGCAAAACTGTCCGCTCTGTGTTTAGAAAGTGGAGACAGGAAGAAGAAGGAATCAAGGGCCCACATCTCCCTTCAGTGAACTAGAGATGTCTTCTTCAATGATACCCTGGATCTTAAAGGTCCTTTCTCAATATCTCCATTAGGCTGGGATGGAGTTCTACAAACCAAAATAACACCACTGTTTTCAGAAATATGTCCAGGAATGATAACTCTTAAGGCAGTATTTGGGAAAAGCTTCCATGAACCAGAGTTCACATTGGGTTTCCTACCTTTCCCAGGCCATCCCACTCAGCTTTCCGTACCTTGTCATTCCCTTTACCCCCATTTGCATCTCTTCAAGTATCCAATGTCTGCCTTTCAAAAGTCACTTTTCTGCTCAAATGAAGAGAAGGAAGAAAATAAGCTTTTCATAAGCAAATAATTAATTTTTCCACATCGCATTTTCCTGCACTATTTGTCACCGAAGTCAGTTGAATACACAAACAGATGCAGATTCATTGCATAGTAAACTATTGGTAGTTTTAATTGGACACAAATATTTGTTCATTATCAATCTTCGTATTGCATCAAAAAGTGACAGTTACAGAACCACAGGTAACGGTGCAGATAAACACCCACAAGGAAGGCAACATAATTGCAAATTTCTGTAAACGCCCACACAGAAAGCAAAGCAATTGCAAATTTCTGCCAAGATCTTCCTGGTGAGTGCCAGGAGACCAGACCTCTAGTTTTCTTTACCTAACAGTCTACCGGCAAGGCTTGTGTCTCTGTGTGCACACCATGGGCCTCCCCCTGGTCCTCCACTCTCCTTGACAAGTTGTCTGTCTGGCTTTAAGATCCCCTATGGTCTCTAGTCAGCTATGACTGTATCTTTAACATGTGAGCCAAGCTGTGTTGAATAGAACAATGTAGTCAAGACAAAGGGACAGTCCCAAGCCTGAGTCACCTGCCTTTCCTTAGCATCAGAACAAAGTGAGAATGCGCTCTTCGGATCTGAGGGAATAGAAGCTATTCTTTGGCTTGCTGCTTTATATTAAGCTGATAACAAATCTTCAGCATTCACATAAATGCTTCCAGTCACAGTGTATCAAGCTTAATTATAATGAAGAAAGTGTCTAATGGGTTCATCTTGAACAGAAAGGGGGAGCAATTGCAGAAGCTTTTTTTTTTTAAGAAAAATATTTTTATTCAGCAAAGCTCTTTATTTGAAAGAAATGCATTTATGGCCTCAAAAGAAAAATTCTCAGGAAAGGTTATAGAAATGGCAAAGTGTGTTATTTTTCTTTTCTCTTTGTTCTTTGACTATTCAAGTTACACACACACACACACACACACACACACACACACACAAAGAGAGAGAGAGAGAGGGGGAGAGGAGAGAGAGAGAGAGAGAGAGAGAGAGAGAGAGAGAGAGAGAATAGTTCCCATCTCACCTAGTGACAGGCCACTTACTTCTAATAAGTACTCATGAAGCACCAGGGGAGAGCAAAGGCCTGTGGGAAGGGAAGAACAGGGGGACTCATCCACAAATCCTCAATCTACTTGTTTTTGAGAGAAACAACACACAATTATGTAATATGTAGAGAAAAAATTACATTATCCACAAAAACCAATTTAAGTTATAAAAAATCTGGAAAACTTGGGTATACAGTAGGGATTTCTAATATTGTTTTCCAGTGTTATATTTTACAATTTTTCTTCAGATAAATCACAGTACAATAGTGTGATAGAACCATGTGGACATTGTTGGTTGATTTTATTGTCTATTCCTCTGACTTAATGGGGATGATTCTTTTTGGTCAGTGTGTATATGTGCATGTGCACATGGCCAGAGGTTGACATCGAGTATTCTCAGTTATTCTCTATCTTATTGTTTGAGTCACAGTCTTCCACTGAACTTGGAGATTGTAAATTCAGTTAAACTGGCTGGCCAGAGAGCCCCACAGATCCTCTTGTCTCTGCCTTCTCATTGCTGGGATTACAGATAAGTGCTACTTACTGTGCCCAGATTAGTTTTACATGAATACTTCAGTCAGACACCAATTTAAGCATCCTGGATAAAAATGCAAAATGATCTTTCATCTCCAGAAGAATCATGTCTTTCTTTTTTGTTCCCTCAGTGAGCTCTCTTCACAAAATAGAGTCATGGGGATAGAGTTCCTTCCTGCCATAGGTTAACTTACTACCCTGACCATAGAAACAACCAACTTTCTGACACTAGAATGTCCAAGTGAGAGGGATACTTCTCATCTCATTGTAGCAATAACCTTTTCCCTTTTTTGTCATAAATTAATAAAAAATAATATAGATATATTTTAATGTTCCATGAGGAAAATTAAGAATGGGGAACTTCTAAGAAATTAGAATCTGATTTAAAGTGTGGCTCAGTTCCCTGTGTTTGTTATAAATGGAAAAGGTGGGGAAGGAAGACATGAACGCAAGATGGAAATGGGGAGAAAGCTTAAAGGAGGCAGAGGAAGCTACACAGAGAGAAAAGAAAGCCATACAAACAATGTTGGGAGGAAAACGGAAAGGGACCCTAAGAATGGACAAGCCAGCAGGAAAAAGAGAAGAAAAAGGGACGAGTTGTTCAGAAGAGAGGGACAACCTAAGTGGGTGCTGCCACAGGGGAACCCGAGGTGCGGGCCTCTCAACTGTCCTCAGACTGAGCCACATCTTTGTGTCATTACTCACACATCACTGGTTTCCATGGTGCGAACTTCTCTCAACAATATGGACTAAGTGCTTGTCCTTTTCCGGGTCCTATTCTGGGTCAGGGGGACACATGTAGAGAGAATGCCATGTTCTGATGACTTAGACACTGTTTTGGCCGGTGAGAAACAGAATATTTCATGCTAACTTTCCAAGGCCAGTGAGGGACAATGTGTTTCATTACAGCATTCCAAGGGTTAAGATTTAAATGGCAACTATTTATCACAGATTTCTCAGGATTTTTTTGCCTTTCATAGGGACAATTTAAAGTTCTAAATACTTTTGTATAAATAATCGTATCATTTTACATAGGAAAAGACCTGGGTGGGATTGTGATTTGATCTGAGGTTCACACAGGAGAGCGAGGAGAAGCACAGCCAAACCATTCCTCATCCGAATGAACGCGTATGTTTGGAAACACTCACTCCGTCATCTTGACCCTTCATCTCCCTGTAAAATCAAACCCAGATGTCATCTTCCTCTGGAGAGTCCCAGAAAACAGTTATTGGCATTATTACTCGGGGAATTAAGACCTTTGGGTTATGTAATGAGTGATGCTTAGCTCTTCATTTTTTGCAATTGATCTTACTGAAATGTCAAGCCTCTTCATTCTGAAAGGCACAGGCAGGGCAGACTGCCATGTTTCTGTGATAGATTCTGGCAAAGGGACCCAGCAGAGGAAGAACCAGTCAATTAGTGCAGAGCTTCTTTAGCATCTAATTCTGTCCTTTGTGTTCAGGTTGCCCGGCATTGTCCCTTGGAGGCTGGCCCAGGGTGCGGGGATGGCTCCCTGGAGGAGCAGGATGATCTCTGCAACAGCAAATCAGAGGGGGACATTGGTTAAGGCAGTGAAAACAGGACTGGGGGAGAGGGAGAAAAGGGTGGAGGTGGGGTCAGTTCCTAGCCGTGCACAGTGAAAAGAGTTTTATAGCCAAGGAGTGGTAACAGCAGACGGCAAAGTATTAACTGGCACAGTCAGGGAAAAGGGGACCTGGGTTAAATATACCTAACACGAATCTTGCTGAAGACAGCCCAGCACCACTAGGATCAGTGGTGACGAATGGCTGGAGTGGGCTAAGAAACAGGACACAGATGGTCAGGTGAGGAGGATTTGGAACTTCTGCTAAAGAGACTTAGCAATGGTCCGATGAGCCTAGGAGGATCCGGAAACTGACCGCACCTGGTCCAGCAAAGAAAGCTCATTTGTTTTTGTAGTTCTAGGCATCAAATTTGGGGGTCTGTTACATGCAAACAAACAGTCTGTCACTGAGCCATGCCCAGACCACTGCGGCACCAGGTCTTGGTAAGAAATTGTGTCCCATTAAGGAGCGACAACTGTATCAAACAGAGTGGAGGTAGAAAACGAGGTTTGCTTCTGCCTGTGTAATGTGCACACAAATCCGCACAGCTCTAACCATACATTGGCTTCACAGGTTACAGCTTAGTGTGCATTCTGGACCACCTGTCATGCCTCTCTCCGAACTTAGGTAGGGGGTGGGATTTACAAAGAAAAACTCCTCCAATTTCCAGTCCTCCTTCCCAGGCAGTCATTCCGTGAGAAGGTACTTTGTGATACATCGTTTGACAAGACACATTAATTTTCGGTGGGAAGCAGGATTACTTTGACCATTAAGCATGTAAAGTTTGGTGAAGTTCTGGAACAACGGAGCTGTGTTTGTACAGAGTAATGACTGTGCTTACTACGGTGGAGTCATGGGACCTAAAATGGTTGAAATGGTAAGTTTATGCTTCCTCTGCTTTGCCACAATGAAGAAATACAGTTGGTTAGTTTTATTGCAAAGCAAATGACAGCAAAATTGCAGCAAAATGATGTCTCCCCACTTGCTGTCCTTCCAGAACTGCAGGGTTGGGTTCCTTGTGTCCACATGGCAGCCCACAAGTGTCTGTCATTCCAGGTCCAGAGCATTCCATACTCTCTTTGGCCTCCTCAGGAACTGCGTGCACATAGTAACATCCTTAGCCACGCACAGGCCAACCCTCAGATATATATGCACACATAAAATAAAAAGTCTTGTGAACTTCTGCTTTGTATCAGTGGGAAGATTGAAACGCAATCTCACCTAATTCAAAGCCATTGAAGCCATGTAATGAGATGCTTTACTGATAACTGTAACTAGCGTGATGTGTTAAGGGAGGGGAAGTGACAATAGAAACCCTTTCTTTCCTTCACCGAACCATAGCTTCTGAGTTCATCGTTGGGTACATGAATATCAAACTTCGGGGAAGAATAAAGAACAGAAATTGTCAAAAGGAAACCCAGAGCTCACAGTCATGGAAACAAGGGAGTGACCGGGCTTCCCTGACATCAGGTATGTCATGTGGCACACTTAACTTCCTGTAGGAAACACTGCTATGTCAGAAGTGATATCTGGTAGGGAATACATTCTTCCAACCTTATTGGAAAGGAGCCCTGGTGTGTGGGGCCAACAGTCTCTCCAGAACAGATCCTGCTTCAAAGCTCAACAGCCTCCCAGCAGGTTATACAGCTACACCATTCCCCACATCGTCCTCCCTCTGTATGCTGAGCTGTGTAAGGTTTGGGGTTTCATTCTCAGATCCCCAGGCAAAACGAGAGTTTCTGGCAGAAGGCAAGCTCGTTTTTTTTTGATCAAATAATTTTACTCAGTAAAACTAACGGTTTGTATTCAGCCCCTACCATCTGCAGTATAAACTTCAATTTTATTTTGTTTTCATTTAAACCTCACAGAGCTGCAAATATCATTTATATGTTTGGTAAACCCTGCTGCACATTGAAGAGGTTGACTTCATCACACAGGGAGAGGAGCCTCCAAGTGTTTCCGACTTGAGGTGGTAAGAAACAAAATCCTGAGATTAATTTATTACTCCACTTCCTTGTAGTTTATATCTTGCAATGGCCTTGGAGTGTAACCTGCTAGGCTAGCCCCTTCTGAGGTCTAACCTCACATGTTAGAGCTCAGTGTTTTTCACTTCCTGCCTAGGAAGGAGGGAGAGAGCTGTCTCCCTTTCATTTATTGGTCTGCCTAAAAAGGCTGTTGAGATTGCTTCCGGTTTTCACAAAGGAAGATGGTCTCCTTGGGTTTCCACAGGGGAGACTATTATTTTAGCTTTGTGAGTATATTGTAACTTTGCTCTAAGGTGCTTGTTGAGGGTGCTTTAGGGGTTTAGAGATATGTTTTGTTTTTGGTGGGGTTTTGTTTGTTTTAAACAAGGTAACCTCTGTAACCTGAACTGACCTCAAACTTGGACTTCTGTCTGCCTCAGCCTCTCCAGCATCAGGACTTGCAGGTCCATATCAGATTACTAGGTGCAGAGTCTTTTCATTTTAAAGTGGCTTTAATTTCTTCTTCTTTTTTTCTTTATAATTGTCATCTTGTCGGTGCTACTTAACAAATCTGAGCTGACCATATGGTTATGAACACCTTCCATTTGTTTTCTAAACGACTTATTGCTTTACTTTCTAAGTTGCCAACAAGACTTTCCCTTCTCTGCCTACCAGGCCATTCAGTCACATATCAGATAGGCTATGTGTATTCAAGTCTTGGCTCTAGACTTTCTATTCTGATGCATTTATCCAGCAGTCCAAACAGGCACGATCTTGTCTGGGACCCCAGAAAAGTATACTCCAATTTCCCATCCTTCATTTGCCCTTGAAGTAACCCATAGTAAGTAGAATTCCCTTCTACAGTGGGCTTGAGAAGACAGCATTTGAAAGGAAGATTATTGGCTCAGGACCTCCAAGACCAGGTTCTCAGCATAAAGGAGATTTTTTTGTCCCATAGGGGCCAATGGCAGTGAATAAGAGACAAAGACAGGAGGTAGAGAATGAGGGAGAAGGAAAAGGGAATGGGGAAGAAGGGGGAGAGGTATAGTTGTCCCACAGGGAAAAGGGTTGTCTCTGGATAGAGAGGAGGCAAGTGGTGGCCCATAGGAAAATGGTGATTTATAAGGGTAAAATGGAACCCCTGTGTTAGGATGAGGTGTTTTGTTTTAATTAGTTGAGCCAAAGGGGGCTTTTGATTGCTGGGCTTCAATACATTGATAGCAGGACCTTGGTAGTCAGCTTGGGAGGAGAAAGTAGCCAATTATGGAAAAGAGTTGGTGGCTCGATTTGGAAATGTAGTCTAATGGATTTTTAGCAAGGGAGAGGGGACCAGGAGGAGGAGGAGGCCTGGCCAGAGCTATGCTGGCCAGAATTCGTTCAGCAATCTTTCTCCTCAAAACTGATCACAAAACTAAAAATATTCCTCTAATTTTTTTGCCTGTCTGTAAAACAGCCACAAAGAAACCCCGACTTCCCTTATTTGGTTGTAGGTATAGGACGCCATTCCAGAAATGTGCCTGCAGGGCTGGGGTTGTAACTCAGTGACAGAGCATTTGTCTAGCATGGCCCAAGCCCTGAGTTCAGTCCCCAGCACTGAAGGGAAAGCACAAAAGCAGGAGAGGGAGAGGGAATGCTGTGCAGAGAATGAGAATATTCTTCACTGATGCACCATGCTTCACCCCCCTACCCCGCCGCCCGCGTAATCATGAGCTTATACATTTTCTGTCCAATCATGCTTCTGCACAGCAGTTCCACTGAGTTCATGGAGGCTCCTAGGCCATATGAACCAGATGGAGCTGCTCGGTTCTCTCTTCTCTCAATAACCTGGTTTTGCTCTAAATGAGTAAAGCTGTCTCCTGTGAAGGCAAAGGAAGAGACCACTTCTGCCCCACACTGGCCTCGCAGCATCATGAGACATTTCATATTTAAAGTTTTCTTGCTACAGATTAACCTGGAACGAATCAATGCACATAAAGACAAGGCCAGTAGGTGATCTTAGCAATCCAAAGCCTTCAAAAGATTGCAAAGGGCCCAGAAGCTCTTGTTATTATTACATTACTGGTTTGTCTCCTATTTCTCCAACATCCGGGTCTATTATTTAAACAATTGCACCAAAGGGAGCCCCTGTCACCAAGATATCAGACGTAGCTATTTCCTCTATTATGTACCAGGAAGGGAGCTAGGGGTTCTCTGGATAGATCTGTGTGCTGGGTGACTGGAAAAGCATCTAGAAAAAGTTTCTGCATTAGAGTTTGTCTGTTTGTGGTGCTTTTGGAAAGTGTAACATTTAACTGGTTAGGCCTTGTAGGAAGTCTTCTCGTCCCCAAAGGAAAACCCTGATGCTAGCATTTCTTGTATTACTCTGTTGTTCTCTCCCTCTCTGCCCAGCATCCAGTGCTACCTCTCCACAAGCCCAGAGAAAAAGGATCAACTTACCATAGACTGACACACTCAGAACCACAAGCCAAAGTGAACACATTTCCTTTTAGTCAAAGCTGATCATGAGAGTCAGATATGATATTCATATCTCTGTGACAAGTGTCAAAGGGGTAAAGCAGGTATGTTTACTTTAGGTGACATTTCAGAGGGTCGATGTCCATTATGGGCAGGAGGGCATGGCACCAGGAGCACATGGCAGAGGGCCTTTACATCGAAGTTGAGCAGGAAGGAGGAAGAAGATGGAATTAGGGATGGTACAACCATCAGACGCTCAGCCCTGGTAATCTTCCACCAGCCAGCGCTCCAGTCTGGACAGCTTCACAACACCTAAATAACGGCTCATCTGAAGGATAACCACTCAGAACACGACTGTAGGGGGCATTTCAGCTTAGAGCCATAGAATTACCTTGGGTGTTTAGTTGACTAACAAACCAATGTTGGGAACCTGGGTTTCTGGAGGGCAACTATTTCCCTCAGGACACCCAGGCTGTAAATGTCAGAGATGAGCTTTGATCCTCCAGTGCAGTACTGTAGTCCTTTTAATTTGTGAGGTAGGCATAGTCCCTTTCTCTTTATGAGTTTAGAAGTTCCATTTTTTTCTTATCCCTGTCTCTCTATGATCTCTCTGTCTCTTTTTCTGTCTGTCTTCATCTCTCTGTCTGTGTCTCTGTCTTTGTCTCTCTCTCACACACAACACACACACACACACACACACACACACATGAAACAAAAAGCATGCTGTTATATCCTCAGGAATTAAAGAAAAACAAAAACTTTTTGGACTTCTCAGTGGCTAGTGGAACCCCTTTTAATTAAGTCCCTGTCCTGTACAGGGCTAACAGCCAAGCAAGAGTGGCCACGCGGGTGCTCTTTCTACAGATTTGCACTCTAAAGGGCCAAGAGTCTAAGAAAGCCAATAGACATAGTCTCAGAGAAGGATAGTTTGCTGGAAATTAAAGTGCGAATCCTCAAATACAGTTAAAGAGAAAAGTGGGTCCAGGTGGCCAGTTTTCTAGGGAACTTGGGAATGTCAAGAAAACATGTGTTTGATAAATATGGTGATTCTTCGGAGGTGTGAGCCCACTGCTGGTTAGCCATGGGCAAGTTCCCAGTGCGTCAAGGGCTGTGGTAAGGTTGACAGGTGTTGCCCATCCTAGAAATAGTCTTCATGTATACAGACCAGATTCTCTATCTGGCAGACATCTTTTTCTCTCACACACTTCCACCCACAGACCTTTCCCTGTCACGCCCCTACATGCTGACATTTGAGATCTTTGCCAATATCCTAAAAGGAATGTTGGCAAGACTCAGCTCTAGTTCCTTCCGCCACCTCCGTAGTATGCACTGTTCTGAGCTGTGCAGCGTGAGCAGGAGAAGGAGGAAGTGGGCAGAGATCAGCAGAGGCGGTGTGCCCTCTGTCACCAAATTCTTGGTGTAATTGCTATGGATTTTATAATCACCAGAAAAAAACGAATGTATTCTGTAGAAGACTGGAATGATGCATTGCTCAAAATATGGAAAACATAGTTTCTGGGTCTTGGAAGACAGCTGATTGGAAATGAAGCCCTTGTTTTCAGAACCAACTTCAATGAAATCTACTTAGTTAGACTCAGGAAAACGTCGCTCTCAGATCCACACTAGCTAGTTATCTGCTAATTCCATGATCATCCTAAAATGCTCTAATACAAGGAAAGAAAATGAACTACTGTTAGCAGGACAAAGGCTGGTTGGGACGACAGGAAGTGGAGGGAATTCGTAAACCAAAGCCACATTTAGACACTTCGGATTGTCCTATGTCTCCACCTCATGTCGGGCGCCTTAACACTTCCTCCTAAGTACTCAGAACCAAAAGAGTTCCTCAAACAAGCAGAGAGGGAAAAAAAAGCTAAGCATGAGGTAGTTGTACTAGCTTTGTCAGAGGTTGCACAGGTTGCAGATTTCCATCTTTAGCTTGATTAGTTATGTCCTTTACACAGATTGGAAAGGAATTGAAATGTCCCCAGCAAAACCTAACAAATTCTGTCTGCTGGGTCTGTGTCTCCTGCTTCCTCTGAGACAACAGAAGGAGGAATGGAAGTTATCTCCTCAGGGTGTGCGAAGCTCCTGGGACCATTCCTGTAGATTCCCCAGAACATAGGAAAGAGATGTCATTTCTGTCTTACAGTGAGAAATCAGGTTGAGAGGTAAAACCACTTGCAGAAAAACTCGCAAGTAGTGAAAGGCAGAAAGATAAGGGTTCTTTTGTCTGACTTGAAAGTGAAGTCAGACTTTCTGAAATGTGATGATGGGCTCAGGAATTAGGCTGTAATTAACCCTGTGAGTCACTCTATCATTTCCTTCTCAAATAGCTTTAAGGAGGCTGTGCGATTGCCTCGTCATGCTGGCCCTTAACACGGTGTCCTTTGTGCTAGAATCTCCTAAACATTTTCTCAGTTTGAAAATTTACCTTTATTTTCCTTAATTTTATTTCACCTGACAACTAACAGGTATGTGGTTACAATGTGATATTCTTATATATGCATGCAATTGAAAAGGCGAGTGGATCAAGTTAATTAACATACCCATCACTTCGCCTGCTGTGATGGTTAGTGTTAATTGTTAGTTTGACAGAATCTGAAATCACAGGAAGGACGGATTCCTACGAGGGTTATCTTAATTACAATATTTTATTTGGGGAGATCTGCCTTAATTGTGGCCAGGGATCCTAGATATACAAATGGAGAACGGGAGCTGAGGAAGACTGGGAGCATCGTCCTCTCTGTTCCCTAAGTCTCCATACCGCGTGAGCATCTGCTGCTGCTGCCTCGACCTCTCTGTCATGATGGACTCTGACCCATAGCAAACCCTTCCTCCTTTAAGGCGCTTTATTAAGGGGATTTTATCACAAAGGAACCAAGACACTCATTTTTTAATTTCATGTGGCAGGAACATCCAAATCTACTTTTTTATGATTTTGAGACGCATTGTTAACATTAGCTACGGTCAGTCCCTGCCCAGTGGGTCCTGTCTGATTGAGTTTTATACCCACTCAACAACGTTTTTTATATCATGAAAAATAATTGGAGGCAATTTCAAAGTTTCTAGATATTCTGAAATATTCTTACAAGACTGCTTTATTTTGAGAGGAGTGGTTTTCCTCAGAATTTCACAGCAAGGCAATAAACTAATTGACAATAGCACCATATGCTTAGACGTGTCATGAGATCAACTCACAGTGAGAAGAAAAAGCCCCTTAGGCACATTCATGTGACAGATGGCCATTTTTGTTCTATCAGAAACATATGATCCTAAGTGCCCCCCAAACATATGATCCTACGTGCTCCCACTCATATCTGCATCCAGATCTGAGAGTTGGAACTGAGCCACCCAAAGCTTGGCTTGAGTTCTACAAGTTCCACACAGAGTGTCCAGAGAAAGCAGCTTCCCTCGTGCCCTGTCTG
Source organism: Rattus rattus (assembly GCF_011064425.1). Classification (NCBI taxonomy): domain Eukaryota; kingdom Metazoa; phylum Chordata; class Mammalia; order Rodentia; family Muridae; genus Rattus; species Rattus rattus. The sequence continues at coordinate 148,610,209 of NC_046156.1, read as the reverse complement.
CAAATGGATTATTGATGGGTTTCTCATAGTTTAAGTACATCTCAATGCAAATAATGCCTTGAAGGTTTGAAGCTGTTGCGACTGCAGTGCTTCAAATGTCTGGATAGGAAGGCATGCCAAGAAAAGAGCAAGGCCACATGGGCTGCCTCGACTGTAGTATAGAGGGATTACCTGCCCAGGAGGGCAGACAGTGCCTGCAAAGCCCGGGTCATCCCATGGGGTTCGTTTACAGTCACCCTCCCTCCCGGCTTGTGCCCATCATTTATGAGGAATGCATGGCAAATGGCAACTACTAGACTTTGTAGAAAGCATTGCAAAACCAAAGACTGTAAGTAGCTAGCGTATGGCCACAAATCAATGAGGGAAACCAAGAATAGAAACCTGTCTTCTGGCTGCTCAGCCAGAACTCTGTCACCCCTGTCTCCTTGGAACTGAAATGTACCCTTTTCCTTAGAAATGGAACCATACTGATCCAGTGATAATGGAGGGTCATTCCTGTGACTGTCATAACAGCAGATTAAGGATCCAAAATAAAAATTGTGATTGTGTATGTGTTGTGTGTATGTGTGGGTATGTATGTATATATTATGTATGTGTGTATATGTGTGTGTTTGTGTGTATATGTGTAAGTATGTAGTAGATATGTGTGTATGTGTGGATATGTATGTGTGTATATGTATGTGTATGTGTGTAGGTATGTGTGGTTATGTATATATTTGTATGTGTATATGTATGTATGTGTGTATGTGTATATGTATGTGTGTTTGTCTGAGTGTGTATGTACGATATGTATGGATGTATGCATGCATGTATGTATGTATGTGTATGTATGTGTGTGTGTTATCAGAAATCAGAGATAGTGATAGTCCCTGCTGAAGAACATTGTTCAGTTCTTAAAGGACTTGTATAACCCCTTGTATGGGGAGCTTTATGGATCTGAGTTCTAAAACTTTTAGAGTGCTGATCGTAATTTATTATTATTATCATAATTATTATTATGCCATTTCTTTTTTAACAAAATAATTACAATGGTGAAAAATATCTCCATGCATCTTGATGCGAATCCTCTTTGAACCTTGTGCTTTACAGTTGTCAAGGCTGTTTGGAAATCTGGTGAGGGATTGTGTAATGAGTACACATGTATTGGATTTTAATAATGTCTAGCCAAGAGATAATTCCACATATTATCAGGAGCAAATGAGCAAACAAATTTCCTTTCTCCATTTTATTTCTATTGTTATATAAAACGGTAGCTTTGAAAGGAAAATTTATTCTTTAAAAGTAATCCCTGGCTAAGAAAAACTTACATGGTGCTATTCTCATTATTCTTTTTCATTTATTTATTTATTTATTTATTTATTTGTTTGTTTGTTTGTTTATTTGTGTGTGTCTGTCTGTCTGTCTGTGTGTTCTCACCTTCCACACTGTGTATGTGGAAGTCAGGGGACACCCTGAGAGTCAGTTCTCTTTCCTCAGTTAATCCTGGGTTTCCACTCAGGTCTTAAAGCTTGGCTGTGAGCGCCTTTACCTGCTGAGCCATCTCACTGGCCCCATAGTATAAAACAGCAGGAATTCCCAGTTGTCCCTTCTCTCTTTGTTTTAGTAATGAGAATCCAATTTTCCTCTGTTTCCTTTGCCACTAACTCAGTTGACTTCTTTGTCATGTTCCCCAAAGGAACATGTGGCCATGTGTTTGGGCCAATGCCATATAAGCAGGAGCGTTTTGTGTGATTCCAAGAAGTAGCTCTGAATACAGCATGATCCCCTTCTTCTGCCTCAGATTGTCCTGCCAGGGAAATGTTAGTGACCTCCCCCCGCCCCCCAACACACCACTGTCACGCAGGCCGGTTTTGGTGGTGGTGGGGAGCAAGGCTTTATAGTAAGCAGCAAGCAGAGTAGGGGTGAGTGTGCAAGTATATAATTGGGAAGTTACCATGGCCTTTAACATAATTGTCTGCTTCTGGGAGTCATATCATGCACAATTTCTGCTCCCCTCTGCATTGGTGGTCGTTAGGCAGGGGGTGAATTTGTAACCTGGGGGTGCAAATCTGTTGGAGGAATAACCTGGAGACACTGGTCTTGTAACCTGGAGACCCTGGTCTTGTTGGGGATTAGCCTAGAGACTGGAGCTAGGCTAGGATTTTGTTGGGAGTGGGGGAAACTTGGCAACTAATGCTAGGTTACAGTCTGTAAGTTTACCTGAATTCAAACTTAGGTCAGGTTCTCTAAAATGAAGTTTGAACTTAAAAAAAGATTTGCAGTAGCAATAAACACACACACACACACACCCAGGGCTCTCAGGGACTAAACCACCAACCAAAGAGTACACATGGAGGGACCTATAGCTCCATTCGACATCACAGAGAGAGGAGGCCCTTGGTTCTGTAGAGACTTGATGACCCAGGACAGGGGAACACTAGGCTTCTGAGGCAGGAGTGAGTGGGTGGGTGGGTAGGTGGGTGGGGAGCACCCTCATAGAGACAGGAGGAGGAAATAGGAGGCTTGTGGAAGGGAAACTGGAAAGGGGGGATAACATTTGAAATGTAAATAAATTAAATAACCAATTTTAAAAAAGATTTGGCCTTTCGGACCATATCAGATGAAGCTCTGGCATACTCTCTGGATGCTGAAATCATGAGATACATTCTTGGGATAACAGGAGTTGTCAGCTGGGCCAGTGCAGGTTCCTGTGTGTCCTGAGTGCCAGCATTGAGCTGTTATTACCAGCTTTTCTTTTTCTTTCTGTTTCATGCGAGTCCTGCTAGTTTGGGCTTTCTTTCCCATACATTTGAACCTAATCCTAACTGATTCAACATATTTTCAAAGGTACTATTATTATCGATTGGATTATCCTGTTAAAACCTGACTTTCCAGGGCTTTGGGAGGGAATGTGGGTTACCTAGATTTTCCTTCACTGTCTGTCTTACCCATAGTGGCAAAAGGTCACTGCCTAGAGTGCTTTACCTTCTCTCACACACCTCTCTCTCAAGGGCTATTAGTCATGAAACAGGTAAGAGGAATTAAGTAGTCTTCTCTGCAATGTGTTGATAAAGATATATGCCCATAAATCTAGCTTGCCTGGTGAGTAGGGACAGCCATGTGCTTTCTCAAAGTGCAATACCCTAGCACTGAGCCCACCTCAGGCTCCTGTTCTCCGGAAGTGTAGTACAATTCATTCATAGTCACTACTGACCTTGGGTTTGGTTCAAGCACAGAATGGTCCCCTGAATGGAATTAGGGATCATTCTACGTGCACAGGCCTGGTGCACTCTTGTCCGACCCAGCCCAGTGTGCTGTCATGACCCTTGTTTTCAGACCCCAGGAGGGGTGATACTCGGAGAGCAATACCTCCTGGCCCTTGAGAGGATACTGACTGGGTAGGAGAAATGAAGACAATTCCCTTTGTGTTATAGCTAATGCTACAAAACGACCTGATCTGAGGAACTTTGTCATGGAACTTTGCCCAACAGACTCTCTTCATCTCCCAGTGCAGGCTAGGAAGCCAAGGTCCTGAAGTTTCCCTACCCCATTCAAGATGTGCAGGTGATTGACTAGACCAGGTGTTGGAAGCCATTTCGGTCTCCCCAGGCACATGTACAACTAAGGGACAAGGCACAGGTTTGTCAGATTCTGCCATATGTGGAAAGTCTGAATGGTAAATGGGGTAATAACAAAACAAAACGAACAAACAAAATAGCTGCGTCTCATAGGAGCAGCACAGAATGAGAGTGATTAGGACATGGTGGGACAAGTGAAGGGAACAGGGATATGTGGATAAAAGGATACATAGCTTTGAGGGGGTTGGAAGGAATGGATTTCAAAGGAACAGTACATATACAGTATAGCAGTGAGAATACAGTTAATTACAAATTAGAAAATTGCTGTGTTCCAAAAGCACAAAGAAGGGAGATGTGAGCTTTCACCACAAAATTACCTAAGAGGCCATGTTTGCTGCAGTGAGGTAGAAGCAGCCCCTCACAGAATGCAAGCCCCTCAAAGCACACATAGGTGAAAAACACATAGTGCTGCCTGTTGAAGAAATGAGGACAGTCGAGCAACCTTCTGACTACAGCACAGCCATGTTGATTGCCTGCACTGGCCTCCAGTGAGGTGAAAGAGTCTGAAGGTGAGGAGCCTCCTAGACACCTTTTGACCCTTTGAAAACTAGCAGCAAGAAAGCAAATATTTGTATGCTTGAAATGTGAAAACTGATTGCAGAGAAAATATAATTTAACAGTACCACTTAAATATGAGACCTCTGTCTGAATCCAAAAGTGCTTGTATGCAGTGAATTATCTAGGTGATGGCTGTGTAAATGAAAAGCAGACATGTAGAGATAATTATGCTATGTGCATAGATGTTATCTTTATTTGCGTTGCCTTTGTGTGCATGTTATGTATTTGTGCATGTATGCATGCACACATGCATGCTCATGCAAGTGTGTGTGTGTGTGTGTGTGTGTGTGTGTGTGTGTGTGTGCATGTGTAGGCTAAATATCAAATGTCTTTCTCAATTTCTCCCTACCTTATTTTTGAGACAGACTCCCTTATCGAACCCGGAGCTCAGCACCAGGACCCTCCAATGTCTGCTTCTCCGGTGCTGTGGTTATAGGCCTGTGCTACCGTGTCCAGATTTCCACATGTGTGTCAGACACTGATCTCAGGGTCCCATGCTGCTATCTTCCCAGTGCCAGTCTTAATAATATAAAAGTATAAATTTAAGATCTCAGCTCCTCACAACTTCCACTTCAGTGGTAAGGAATTACGGTTGCAACTCAAAGAACAATCTGATTTTCAAACCTCAGAGGTTATTAGTGATCATAAGAGTTCTGCAGGGAGAGAGATTACTATCACTCCTCCTTGAAAGCCGACAGAGTTTAATTGAAAACTCTTTCCCTCGTCTGCTCTGTTTTACATGACTTAGCAAGTGGAATGAGTATTCTCTTCAAAAGCATTTGCTCTCAAAATAAAGAGGTCAATGGTTTATCATTGGTAAGATTTATAGACGTTGGAAGTTTTGCCAAATGTGTACGTGCCTTAGTCCCATGCCATGGCGGATTAGTTCCTCGTGACTGAGTGCATGTCTTGAGAGTTCATCCGTTCAAACATCGTTTGCAGTAGGTCCATTTGGTGTTCCTGAATAGCAAGCATTCAGAAGGAAAACAAGGACTTCTCAAAAAACAAACAAACAAACAACACCTGTTCATCTGAAGTGATGGCTTTGGAGTCAAGTGATTTGACACAGAAGATGTCAAGGAGTCAAATGCCAGCTATGGAGTTTGGGTGTGACAAACAGAGGAACAGCAAGAAAAATACTGGGGATGTGGCTCTGGAGGGAGAAGGAGGATGGAGAGAATCTTAAAAGGGTTGAAATGATGATGGCTCAGTCAAAGCAGGGAACTTGGTTAAGTAAAGCTTGCATCTAGGGAGCATCATAAAGTTTCCTGCTGGTAAAATGGGTATTTCCTCCACTCTTTGTCCTTATGTGGCTACTTATTATTAGCGCATCTACTTTTGCTTTCTTTTTAAAAGAGTGTACGTGAATAACCGCACAGACTCTGCAGAACCGAACAGTCGCTCGCGTGTCTGTCCGTTTGACTTCGGGGCAACTGCCTTGGGTACTTGATTACCTTCACATATCTATCGCCTTGAGAATCAAGCACCTCACTCTCAAGCCCTGGGAAGATCTGTGAGATGTATTTGAATTTGGGGTAAAAAACAAGTTTCTTTGCCGGCTTCTTCTCATCCAATAAAGTCAGGGTGACCTGCGGTGTTTATCTAAAATGCTGTCAGTTAAAACACTCCGTGTGATAGCATATTGGTAGAAACAGTCATTTGTCAAAGCCCAAAGAATGTACACCACCTCCTGAGTAGCCTCATGTAGACTGTGTGCTCCGACGATGCCGGTGGGCCATGGCTGGCTTGTCAGCAGTAAAGATGCTCCACTCAGGAGGTGTGTGGACATTCGAGGTGGCGGTGCATGCTTGGAGGTCCAGAGGCATGAGAGATATATGTGTCACATACTTTTCTACCTGAGGTAGGATTGACACTACTCTTCAAAAAAAATCATTTTAAAAGACTAAGGAAAAGTTTTAGTTTTCCGGCAGCCTGAACTCAAAGAATTATGGTTTTAGAGTGGCCAGGACAAACCATGCTCTGCAGGGTAAGAGAGATAGAACCTTTGTCTCAATGGCAGAAGCAGAACATAACGTTCCGCCTAGCCTGGCCATGTTGCTCTTCACAGATGATACAGGCTCCTCACTCCCTCCAACTTCAGATTTTCCAAAAGGCAACACGGTGCCTGCACCATCTAGCCCATAACATCCTTTGAGTTAAAAATTACTATCATGGTGATAAACTACAGCTTAGGTTAATACCCACAATATTTGATAATAAATTAAAGTCATTGCATAAATATAATTTCAAATAGTCTACAAACTATAAAACTGTTAAATAATTCTGTTTTCTTTAGTAAATATATCCAATGTCTCTTAAATTCTAAAGTAGTTTGTTATCTGCTAGCGACTATTTTTAAAACTACATAAGCAACGCTCCTTTTACAGAAGTTTTACACCACTCTTTTTCTCATTAAATTTGCATTTCCATTATACTTCTCTCCAGTGTAAATACTGGTATGTGTTTAAGCTTAATTTTCTAAAATACCATATAATATTTAAAATGTCCTGGGCTACATTTTGAATAATTACTTCTGAATTTAGTTATCATTAAAATAATTACCACCAAATAATAGAACAAGCATGAAACTCGCTCACAAAATTCTGATAATTATAAGAACAGAGAATTTTCCTGAACTAGATGCTTCCTTAGTGAGATGATTTTTTTTATGCGTTATTCAATTTTTTCCCTCAGTTCACATGTCTCTGGATGATATTGCTTATTGCTAAAATGAAAAGGGGGTTCCGCATTAATTCTCTTCCTACTTTTCAGTTCTGTGAGTTCAAGCGCTTAGAAAATTCATCCACATAAAAAGATGGAAATAGAATCAGATGGTAATAGGTCTGTCAGTCAGTTCTCTGAACTGCTTTCAAACACTGCTCTAGGAGTCATGCGGCAAATCCATCACCCAAACTCACTTTTAATGATCTATCAGTTGACAATTCAATTAAGTTCTCCCTCAATTCGGCTGAAAACAAATCGCCAAACTAGAAAGCGATCTGACTCTAGCATGGAGTCGATAGAGTGAGCTTCTCCCCTGTCTCCCAAGCTCCCCTTCCTACCTCTCTGATGTGATCAAGAACAGAGGCATGTCCTGCCCGCAGTCCCCCTTGCAGAGGAAATGGACCTCTAAGGTCCAATGACTGCTTTACACAGGGTGATCAGCTAGCTCGCTGCTCTCACTGTGCTGCAGGGGGCTCCCCATCCAAGCGGTCATCAGCAGGTGCTGTGAGGAGATGAAGAATTGGGTGAACATGTCAAGGAGAAGATTACATTCAACCTGCTTTTTTCCTTTCCCTTCAGAAAGTCCTTAACAACTTTGCAGCAAAACAGAGCCTAGATAGCTAAGTTAAAATTCACACCTGGCAGAGAAATGTAAAAGGGTCTTCATGTCTGCCGTCTAAGATGATGTCAGTAAGTAATATCCACCAGGGACATGTGAGCACAGAGAAAAACTGAATAGGTAGAAATAAAACCCAAGAAGTTATCTCACTAAGGAAAGCATCCTGTCCAAGAAAAATTCAGAATAAATGTATGGATGAAAGGAGCAGTTGGGAATTATCTAATTTCTTTTCCGGGAATACATTTCAGGGGTCATCCTATTTAATATTTGTATCGTCTCTTAGGAGAGGAGCCTGTGCTTTGCGTGACACTGTGTGTCCTCAGCTCAAATTGTGGCTACGATCAGAAACTCTGCAAGTGGGCTCAGGAGAATGAAATGAATATTAATTAGTCAATGTTACACAACAATGCATTGCGAACTAGAATACAAATGATTTGTGGAGAGAGATAGAGTTGGAATGTTAATGTTGCAAAGCTGTTTGTGGGAGTTACATCCTGAGTTTTGAAGTAGCCCTACCATAATCTTGACATTCAGAGAAGGCAAGGTGTAGAAGTATGTGGATCAGTACTTAGGAAATTACCAGACGTGGTGAGCCAGGCCTTTCATCCTAGCACTCGGGAGGCAGAGGAAGAGAGATCTCTGTGGGTTTGAGGTTAGCTGTTCGACATGGCAAATTCCAGACCAAGTCTACCCAGGGTTACATATATCGTGTCTTATATGACAAAAACAAAAATTATCACCCGCAAGGTCTTTATGCAATGGAAGCTAACAACAACAGTGTTCTTTCTTCTGTAGCATAGAGATGTTTGACACAAATACTTTTCCAACTTGGGACCACATTTTCTACCTGAACTTTGCATTCACATCTGGCCATAAACTAGGTTTTTTGTTTTTTGTTTATTTTTATTTTTTTTAGCAACAAGCCCCAGGAGGAGTTGATGCCTTCATTTAAAAAATGGGGGCCTAGAAGAGAGTCACCTTCCTCACTAATTTTCTCAGTAGGCTAAACACGGATGACTTCCGGGAGCTACTCCAGCATCCTCCGGATGGGGGAACTACAGAAGGAAGACTTTTGGATCTTCAAATCACAAATTGGTGGGAAACTCCCTATTCACCAGCCATATCCTCATGGGATTGAGCAAGAACCATCATGGAGTCACTATTTTACACACCACAATGTCAAGCATGCTACTTCAGCTAGCAGACCTAACAAATATGGGAACACAGTGAAGATTTCTACAGACCAAATATGATTGAAGCAAATTCATTGATGCCAAGTTACCATTTTATATTTAAAGGAATATAGAGTATTTCTATTTACAGAAATCGAATGTATGTGTGTACCAGTTTTTTCAAACTGGCTTCAGGGAATCCGAACACATTTCTTTTCCTATCAGGCAATACTCACACACACAAGCTAGCATGCAAACAAAACACAAATAAGGGGAGGGAAGTCTGTTTGACACACATTATGAACAACTTTTAAAAAAATATTGTAGTTCCATCATGTACCAAACAAATAGAAGAGTATTCTGTCACTTTAGCAAAATGGTCAATAGTTGCCAGCAAATCAGAGAGAGGTTGGTGAGGTGCAGAGAAGCTGGTTTGTCTGAAGCATCTATTAGCTACGTTTGGGTCATGAAAATGTGCCCATAATCAGTGGTAGAAGTCCTGGGCTGTCCAGAGCCTCTCCATCCAGCCTTCCTTCCCCGGAGCCATGTTTATTGATCCTTTAACGAGAACAGAGACAGGCTGTATGGAAGTTCTACTTAACAGCTTGCTGCTCATGTGTTTCCCATGCAATTTATACAATAACTTTAAAAACGTAGGTGTAAGAAGTCTCTTCTCTGCCTCCACCCCCGGGTGTGTGTGTGTGTGTGTGTGTGTGTGTGTGTGTGTGTGTGTGTGTACCTGAATACATTAGGAAAGTATTAGGGCAAAAAGAGATTAACAGAACAAAGAATATTAGTCATCAAACAGCCTCCAAAACTAACTAGAACATAGCAGGAGAGATGATGAATTACACTTGAATCAGTTACATTAGGCATCCCTTCTAAATGCACAGACATCAGCCAATTTTATTGCCTCATCATTGCAGAAGTCATTTCTGATGACTCCCTGGGAAAGTCTCATGCAGCACATGCTATACTTGGTTCTACTTGAAGTATAAGTAAGTCCTGATGACCAGGATGTTCCTAGAGTCAAAGGCAGCAAGGGTTCCTCTAACAGAGTAGTTATCAACTGGTGGGGTGTGGCCCTTTGAGAGAACAAACAACATTTTCACAGGGGTCGCATATCAGATATCCCACATATCAGGTATTTACATTTATGATTCTCAACAGTAGCATAGTTACAATTATGAAGCAGCAGTGAAATTGTGTTGTGGTTGGGGGTTTCCACAACATGAGGAAGTGTATTAAAGGGTTCCAGCACTAGGAAAATTCTAGCATAATAGCTGAGGTCAGACAGAACCATGGCAGGACACCTGCTCTCTCTGTGAGCTTCTCAGTAATGTGGATGTCTTGTGGATATGTTATCAAGCTTCCCCTTTTCAGATTTTTACACCCTTGACAAAACCCTCTGGCCACAGTGACTGAATGCTTTCAAGGTACATCATTCCTTGCCTTCCTTGTGATGTGTTTTTACCCTAGAGCTGTCCATCTTCACTGTATTTTGCTGCAATACCAAATTAGTCAAATCTCAGACTTGTTTCCAAATGGCATTCTTCAGCATCATGAGAAGCCCATGCCTTGACAATGCTGTGATCAATGCCAAATAGGACAACAGAGGGCCAAAACAACATCCCATGGAGCGTAAACGTTCTGCTTGGGCGCAGCCTGTATAGTCTTTCACACCTGCTGGTACAAGCAAATCACAAGGTGAAGTCTGAATTAGGGAGGTAAAGAAGTGTAACTGTCTTCTAGGAAGGGAGACCAGAATTCCCAATGATAACAGCTATGACACTACTCTGTCTTGGCCAAAATATTCATTTCCTCCCCCGTAGGCCACAACTGTCACTCTCTTGATTTAAAATGTCCTCAAATCCCTGCAGATCATGGTATCCTGTAGTTTTCTGTATCCAGTCTATATCCAATCACCTTGACATAGACCTGCAAACACCACACCAGCAGCCATAACAAAAGTTAACTTTGGAGAAGAGTGTGGCACAGTCAATGTCCCCATGTGTCAAATCAAAAGATGGCAGGAGGCACACTTTAACCCTCACCTATAATCACCACCCTGGGGGAGGTTCCTGCGTTTCTTTCTTTAGCTCTACTACTACTACTCCTTCAAAGTTTTTGCAATGAAGATGAATTCCTTAACACATCTTAGGACCATTTTCTAAGCTGTCAGCCTGATGTACAAGTCTGGTGCAGGGCACACTGGACTGAAGACTTTTCTTCTTGACCAAAGCAGAGACTCCAAGCACCGTCAATGGATTGTGTGACCTCAAATCCCAATGTGAACATTCAGAGCCTAAGCAGTGAATGCTTAGTTTAGGATTTTAATATTTTTCATCTTTAAGGGGATTGTCTGGTGTGATTCCCTTTTCATGTGTGAAGTCACCTAGGTACAGCTGCCTCCCTCACCAGAAGGAGTAGAGAAACTGAGGAAATGATCTAGAATACAGGGGGAGAGGTTACTCTCTCCACAGCAGCAATGGGACAGTCTTGATCCCCAGAATCAAGTCAAGCAAGAGATGATGTATGGGGTTTTAAGAAGTGAAGGATCAGGACCAGGGAACTTTTTTATATACTTTCTTTTCTCAATTTCTGTTATTCTCTTATCTTGCTCTAGCAGGCAGCCAGAAGGAAGTATATAAGTCACACCTAATGTTGGTTCAGAGCACTAGTAAAAGATGCAAGGTTACGTTCTCTGGAGGGATGGCTGTAACTTTCTCAAGTGGACTGTCAAGAACAGAGACCTCATGGAATGTAGGTTGCCCTGGAATTTCTTTCATCTGCCCCCCCTCCCCACCCAACCCCCCATTCTGAAGTTTAACAATCATAAGCACCAGAAAAGAGAAGAAAGAACATGAGGCTAATAATAGCTGCCCAACGTCTGGAGCTGGTAGCTCGGCTCAGACAGTTAGGTCAGGGCAGTTGAGGATTCTGGGAAAGAGATGGCATCTAACCCTGGCATCTTTCCTTTCCTTCTTGCCTTTCGTGTCTGTAATAGTTTGGTTTCTATTGTTCTGATAAAATCCACAATCAAAAGCAACATATCCTAGGTCACAGTCCATTGAGGCAAGTCAAGGTGGGAACTCAAGCAGAGCAGCAACCTGGAGGCAGGAACTGAAGTCTATTGACTAGCATTGACTAGTACTGTTCAATGGCTTGCTCCTCCTGCTCTTCAAGGCTTGTTAGCCTTCTTTGTTTTTGTTTGTGTGTGTGTGTGTGTGTCTGTGTGTGTGTTTGTCTATTTCTCTTTCTGTGTGTGTGTGTGTGTGTGTGTGTGTGTGTGTGTGTGTGTGTGTGTGTGTGAGAGAGAGAGAGAGAGAGAGAGAGAGAGAGAGAGAGAGATCCTTGGGTGGCACCACAGCGGGGTCTGGGCCTTACCAGACCCATCATCTCCTCTCTGACCTACAGGTCAACCTGACTGAGAATAATTCTTTAACTGGGACTCACTGTTTCTAGATACGCACGGTCGTGTCATGTTGACAAGAAACAAACCAGTAGTGTCTTTGGGCACATCCCTTTCTGGGACCTTTTCCAGAAGCCTCTCTCACCCCACCCCTACCACTCCACAAACACTCTGGCCTTCCTGCCAGGCAGTTCTTGGATCTCAGAGTCCCCGTGAAGTAACAAATCTTAAAGCCAGCCATTATCTCAGATGACAATCAGTGCGAGAGCCACTTGAGAATTCTGAGTTAAAATGACACTGCAGCCACCGAGACTGATGACTGTTTTTTATGAAATCAGCTTTTGAAATGTCACCATTTCTTCTACCGGGTCACTCTCCGGGTCTCCAGCTTCTGTTGTTTGCATTTTTTATGCTAAGGTGACTTTTTTTTGTTTGTTCTGGTGATATCCTTGTTTTCATGTGTGGTCTCATAACCGAAAAAATTAATACGCTGAGATTCATGTTATGTAATGTCAACCCCTTGTGCTGTGTGCATTTTAAAGGGGAACTGTCTGTATGCCACGGTGCAGCTGAAGACTCACTTCGAGAAGAGATGTCTCGGCAGTCAGGAATTCTCTCCTCTCTGGGGAGCTATTGACATAGTTTAGTTTATGAGGTCCTGCCTGTGTCATCACCCACTTTCCTGCCAGCCGCTATTATGGAGCACTACATACAGATTTGACACTACGTTCAGAACAGAAAACACAAAAATTCCTGACCTCGAAGAGTCTACTTACCAGTGAGAGGGGAATGACAGTTGCCACAATGAAAGTGAAGTTTATACAGATGGTCCCTGGCTTACAACAGCTCAAGTTGCAATTTTTCAATTTCATGAAGCTGAAAAGGATATATGAAGGCCCAGAGAGATGGCTCAGTGGTTAAGAGCCCTTCTGCTCTTGCATAGGACCTGGGTTCTTTGCCTGGCACTTCCCAGCACTCACATGACCCATTAGTCATCCATTAACTCTAGGTCCAGGGGATCTGATACCCATTTCTGCCCCCAATAGGCACCAGGCTTGAATGTGGTGCACAGATATATATTCAGACAAAACACTCATGCACATAAATATATATTAAAAAGTAATATGCATTCAATACAACTCACACTTTGAGGCTGAGGAGTACGGTAAATAATTGTAATCCTAAAACTGGAGAGCCAGGGGCAGGAGGATTAAAAATTCAAGGCCAGACTGTATTGTATAGCAAGAGCATCTCAAAAATAAGTAAGTAAGTAAGTAAGTAAGTAAGTAAGTAAGTATAATTTGCATCTTGAATTTGGATCTTTACCAAGCTGGCAGTACTCTGTGCAGTCTCTTCCTACCATCCTGTCCAACATCAATAAGCTCTTTTTCTCATTGGCCACACCCTACAGTGTGCTGTGGGGCTGAGCTGTCGTATTCCCTGGGCTGAGTATGGTAAGGTAGGCAAGGAGTTTGATAAAGGAGACAGGTCCTCAAGAAGGTTGCTTTCTGACACAGGCCTTTTAGCAAGCTGCCTTCCAACCAGTTGTCACCACTTAACCATGAACTAGAGGAACAGCTTGAGATATTTAACTGTTAGTTAAAGATGGACCAATGGCAGAGGCTTTGAGCTGACTGCAAAACACAAAGGTAGACAGGAATCAACAGGATGGCAATACATTCTCTCATGTCTAAACACATCTGAATTTAGGGGCTACAGAAGAGCCACCAAGGAACTGCAAAATCAAAAATCAACAGTTAATGGAATATTATTCATCTCTTTCCCATCTGTTTGCTCAAAAGATAAAGCCTGGACTTGGTACACATGGGTCTGTTTTCATGTCCAGAGCCTGTTGCCCCAATTTTACTTTAGCCCTCAATTAAAAAACTGCCAGGAACAAAATTCAGTGATTGTTTCTTTGTTCTGATCCCTCTTTATCTCTCTTGGCCTCTGTACTATGCCTTATCGTCTTTCAGTAGTTCTGTTTCACTAAAACTTGTTTAGCCTTTCTTCTTGTCCCTTCCTTATCTTTGCTGGGGAGATGTCTTAGCCCTTGGAAACTTTGCCCAAGGACCAAGAATTTGTGCCCTGGGAAGAGAATATTGGCTGTATAGTTCAGAAAGGAAACTAAGTATATGGGAGAAGGGATGAACACTTAAAGTGGATGATTGAGTCGCCATTACTGAGATGCACAGGTAGACAGGACTGAAGGAGGTTTGGAGTCTGTTGTCCAGAGTCCGTCTCCATTCTTGATGCTGAGCTGCTGATGGTTGCCAGGCTCCATTCCCTTTTCGCTGTTTATGCCATGGTGGCAGGTTCATGGTTCCAGGGAGAAGGTGAAACCACTCAAGTCCCAAGTGTTACTGGAATGAGACCACACTGGAATGGCCCCATGCCATTAAAAGGCACCTTGGTGTTTCCTCCGTTGTCTTGCTTTTGGCATTGAAGTTCTTTGGCAGTTCTGAGGAGGAAACCGACACTCACACTTTGCTTGTCAGTCAACAGTGCAGCCCTGATCTCAAAGGAATTCCAAAATTCAAGTTCAAACCTGTCCTTCCCAGTCATTCACACAAATGCCACTCTGTAACTCTTAACCTACTTGTGAAAATGAAACTGAGACACATAGGGAGACAGCTGTCCTTGTCTGTACTTAAAAGGACATCTTTAAAATTTCCAGCTACTCTCTGTTCATTCTTTTCTCATGCTAACGCTTTCCATTTAAATACTACCATTTTCTAAAGTTGTTGTCATCTTCGATAACAGGCTAATTTCTACTCTTTCTTAAGTGTTTAGATTGGTGGATCTCTTCTTGTACTGATTGGTCCCAATGAGTTGGGATGAAAACATTGTCACTGAGCTTGTGAGAGACTTTGTGAATATCATTTTCCCATTGCTCCAGTCATCTGCTAGTTTTTAATGACACCAATGCTGTCCTTGTGAAGGTCACCAGTGATCTTAGCATGACTGACTGCAATATGGCCAGTCTCTGTTTGACCAGCCCAGCATTAGTGGAGCTGACTTCTGCCTCTGTCTCTGCCTCTGTCTAGACATGTTCATTCAGATCTCAGAATTGTACACCCAGCTGCTCATTGGAGGGGTACTTCCCACCACCCCTTCCCTGCCAACGCAGTGCTATGAGTAAGAGCATCAAAATGTCCCCCAAAGAAAGATGATGGAGTCAACTTCTAATCAACCCCCTTGCTAAGTTTAAACATGAGCTGACAAAAGTTCCGGCCTTTGTTACTTGGTTTTAATCTTCATTTACTTTGAGAACAGTGGGAAAAATTGAGAGGCTCATTTCCTCCACTCTGATATAAAACACCTATATTAAAATTGGGTGTTATGTTTTCACATGATGTCTAGTTATCTATAGCTCTTGACATTGTGAATTCAATTTTATTTTAAACACACCTAAAATTTAAATAATTTAATTTATACTTTGCAAAAGCTTCTTTTCCACTTTTATGCTTAATATTTGTAAATGAAACTGCAGAAAGTTCTGCATGTGATGTAAATCTTCTTCATACAGACACACCACACACAATTTTGAGGTGAGCACTTTAATGTGACTCTGTAAACTTCTAGTTTAGATTGATTATTGCAGAAGCATTATCCTAGAAGTATCCAACTAAGCTTGTAAAATCCAGCAACTTGTATTCACATAGAAATATCACCAGGCGAAAGGGGTTTTCTTCTAGTGGAATAACTTAGGTAAAAGGAAGTGATTCAAAGCAGATGAAAGCTGTTTCTACAGAAGTAAAGCCAGATGAAATATTAGCAATTTGATCTAGATTAGCCTATTGTGTATAATGCAATCAATGTGAGGGATGATGAAATTTCCAGGCAGCAAAACAACTGTCAGTGTCCCCCATGGGCTCATGTGCTTGGACATTTGGGCACCAGCTGGTGCCTCTGGTTTGGAATTCTTAGGCGGCGAAGCTTTGCAGAGGAAGTGAATCTCTGGGGTCCAGTCTTCATGCTTCCTGTCAGAGTTCTGACTGTAAGGCACTGTGACCTGTTGCTTCTGATTCCTCTTTGATCAAGCTGATGAAATATAGGGACAGTGGGCAGCAAAGGCACACACCGAGGCAAGCAGGGAGAGGGTGTACATGCACAGGTAACCTCAAAGGCTAACCGACCATCAGAATACATCCATCAGGTAAGTGGGAGTCCATGGGTGTCTATGGACAAGTGTCTCTTTCCGGAGGAGCTCCATCAGGGTTTGCTAGGTGGCGGAACCTAGGGGAAATGCCAATCCCTAGGATTGGGTCTGTTCAGAAAGCTTGGAATTCCGTTAAGCCCACTCCCCATTATATATTAGCTTTAATTGGTGGACCAGAACCTTGTTTCAGTTTATAGGTGCTAGACCTAGAGAAGCAACCATAGACCTTATGAAGAATGTTGCATTTCTTGCGGAGGTCACACATCTGGAGGGAAAGCAGTAGCTAGCTCTTAGGTTAGTATCACTTATCTTGGGCAGGGGTGGCTGAGATTGTTACATAAGTCTAAGGATAGGCACGCATATTTGAATGGCTCCTTATACCACAACATCCCCATCCTCTTCCTCCTCCTCTTCCTATTCTTCCTCCTCTTCCTCCTCTTCCTTTCTTTCCCCCCCTTTCTCATACACATATTAGCATGTGTGATGATTAATATTGATGGCCAACTTGACAGAATCTAGAATCACTTGAAAGACACATCTCTGTGGGTGCCTGGGGAGGATTATTTAGAGCTTAATTGAGGTAGGAAGAGCCTTCTTGGAAGTGAGGTGTGCTGTTCTATTGGCTAGGGTCTCAGGCTTCACAAACAGGAGAAAGCAGGTTGCTGAGCAAGGTGTTAATTCCTTTCCACTGCCCGAGTGTTGATGCCATGTGACCAGCTGCCTCAGTTCCTGCCAACATCATTTTCCAGACCTGATGGGTTGTAACCTCAAACATTGAGCCAAAGTGAACATTTTCTTCTCCCTTGTTTAATTTGCTTAAATCTCCCTTACCTTAATCACAACAATGGAATTGCTTGCATGAGGCATTGATAGGGACACCGGTGAAGGCTGAGGGAGGAGCAATTCACTTGACAGGAACTAGGCATCTGGTGTCCGGTTTGACTAGGCCCCTAGTTGGATCTGCCAAGCCAGGAAGAACATGCCATCTCTCCGGCCACAGTCTCCTTGCAGGTATAAGGCTGAAGATCAAAAGCCCTGAAATTCTCCCCTAGTGCTCAGAGCTGATAATTACAAAGTAGTAGTCATTCTGCAAGTTTGCAATTTTATATTCTCATTTTCAGTTCCATCTGCTTGCTGACCTCACGAATGGAGCCCATTCACTTTGCTTAGCAGTTAAGTTTTCCCCTTTGGTATAACATGAAATTAAAGTGCTGAGAAGCTTCTGTTAGCTCATGTTTGTGGCAGACACAGGAAAGTCCCATCCCTGCTCAGGAAAGACAGTGTGTCTTCTGTTCACTCTGCCTCTCTGTTCACTTTTCTCAAAATGAGGGGGAAGGGGAAATTGTTTTAAAAGCAAATGACATTTTTCTTCTGTCTAAATCGTAGTAGTTTAAAGAAAATTCTAATTTTCCATCCATTTTACTAAATAAAATGAACCATGAGTCACAGGTGCCCCTTAGTTCATCTTTGACAATGAGCTATTTGTAGATATGTCTAGTCAGCCTGATTCCAATCTTACAACTCGAAAATCCCTCTTTCCTTGAACTGGCAAAGCCTTCTGTGAATCCCTGTAACTTTTCATTCCCTTTGTCCAAAGTCTCCAAGGAACAATGTCTGATGGGCAAAGGTTTCTTTTGTAGAATCATATCTTAGTACAGTAAATGAAACTTGAACAAGACTAAAGACTATGAAAAAATCTGATTTTCTTCAAATGCATGAACTAGAAAAAGTTTCCTAGACTAGGTAAGGCCAGTCTCTGAGTTACAACAGTCTGCGCACTGCCTTGGTATTTTCGGCACATTTTGAAATAGTTGGAAACAATCTAACATTGTAATATAGTTGTTCTTTTCTTTTCTTTTCTTTTCTTTCCTTTTCTTTTCTTTTCTTTTCTTTTCTTTTCTTTTCTTTTCTTTTCTTTTCTTCTAGTAAGTAAACCTTTCTGAGTGTCTCCTACACAGAAGTCATGGTATCATTGGGTGTTGTGAATAATAAGAAGACAAGTTTCCAACTCTGACATTCCAGCGCTGACATCCTGGTCCTAAAAGCCAGACTTCTGTCCTGAGTGTCAGTATGTCCTAGAAGTGGCTAAAGACATAATTTGGAAACTTGCCCATGAACTAACCCATTAGAATGAGGGGAGGTTTTCAGACTTAAATCTGAATTTAATAGGCCCTCTCTATGACTTTAAAACACACTCACATTTTAGAACCTTTGATCTAGAGTTGGGATTGGCATACTGTGACCAGAGGCCAAATCTGCTATGTTTTAAAAATATAAATTATTATTAGAACACGATTTGTTTTCATATTATCTAGACTTGCAGCAGAGACTGTCTGACTCACAGAGACTAAAATATTTACTCCCTGGCCCTTGACAGAAAATGTTTGCCAACCCTGATCTCATGCAGAGGAGGTGGCGAGGGCCTGATACTTGGTTCCAGTAGTAAGGCTGACTGCTTCTATCTATTCCTCTCAGGGTCTGCAGAAATCATGTAGTTCATCTGTGTTTCAGTACACTCACCTGTAAGGTGGTGACAGGGACAGGTCCCACCACAGCCAGTCAATGTGAAAGTCAGCTTACGGGCATTCATACCATCACCTAGCCACCAGAGAACACTCTGTACCTGTTTCCTATCAATAACTAAAAGACAATGCATGGATCCTTCACAGTCATAGCCATGGTCCCTTGACGATTACATTTAATTTATCCATCCCCGTCGTCTCGGAGCAAATTCCACATTCTGTCTGTGCATCTTTTGCAGTTCTGTGAAGTAGAAGACAATTTACCTCAAGCAGTGAGTGGAGCAGTATTCCATATTGGCAGATGCTGGAAGATCCCAATATCTTAATATAGTACTCCAGGGTGTGTTGGGGTGACAGGGTTCCCTGGGGGAGGCAGGTTCAGGCAAAAGAAACATGATTGAAGGTTTGCACTGGCATGGTCAGACAACCATATGTGTTGTCACTGAGCTGGGAAGCTGGGATAGAGATATGTGAGCAATGGTCAGAATGCTTTGGTGCTACTCAATGGGAATCCATTCTTGGCCATACTGCCAGCCTCTTCCACTGCTCTCTTTGGTTTCTGAGTAGAGCTGTGAAATTGTGGAGGTGTGTCTATAACCCTGGGACTTAGGAGTCAGAGGTAGGAAGATTCAGTTTGAAGCTAGCCTGCTGTTTAGATGTGTGTGTGTGTGTGTGTGTGTGTGTGTGTGTGTGTGTGTGTGTGTGTGGTATTTGTGAGTGTGTGGTGTGTATGTGTGTGTGTATTTGTGTGTCCTCTCAGGACTGTCACAACCATACATGGCAGTTGATATTTTCTTAATTTTTAAAATAGTTTTTAATTGTATAGAATTGAATTCATGTATGCTACAAAACACAATCATACATAACCCCTATTTCTTCCTTTCAACTTCCCCCTGTATCCATCTCCAATCCCTGCTCCGAACTTCATGTCTTTTTCCTTATTTATATTTATATTAGGATTTCCCAATCAACATATTCTGATTACAGAATATACTTCCTATTTCCTCCTTACCTCCCCTCCTATCTGGATCCATCCTGTTTCTGTGTCTTAGAAAATAAGCAGGCTTCCTAGGGATAATAATAAAGTAAAATAGGATAAAACAAAATGAATGAATTGGAACAGAACAAAACAAGTGAACAGAAGAAAAAGAGTTTAAGAGAAGGCAGGAGAAAAAGATGTAAATGCAGAGACATATTCCTTTGAACATTTGGGAATTCCATAAAAACTGGAAGACATAAAATATATGCAAAACCTGTAAGGTAAAAAGAAGTAAGCAAATAAACAAGCAAGCAAACAAAAGAGTGAATAAATAAATAAACATAAAAATGAAATAAAAAGCCCTGACAGCATTATGAAACAAAGAACCTTTAAAAATGCTATTGAATTCATTTTCTGATGGTCACCGACTACTGGGCCTGGTACCTACTCTTAAGAGTGGATTGTTTGACCAGTCAGTCTTCCTGGAAGAAAAGTAAATTTTTATTTGCAAGTGTCTATCAACTGGAGATAGCTTCAGGACTATACATGGGGGCCTATGCCCACATCTCCTTTTAGCCCTAGGAGGTGATGATTTTTAATAAGCATGCAGAATGCTTGTCAGATTCTCCTGAGAAGCTTTTCTGAAATCCCAGGTCTAGACCTCTTCCCAGGGAGACTGTGTGTATAAGGACAGCGGAGGCTTCCCAAGGTTAAAAAAAGTCTCCAGATACTTCTGATCAGTCCAATTGGTTCAGGTTTATCACCATATCTGCCAAGGTAGGGATGGAGATTAACATCAAATTCCATTGCATGCTTATTAATGTTGACTGTGTTAAGACTTGTAGAAGCAATTTGGTATAGTAGCAAGGGCAAATGGTTTGGAGTGAGAACTATATACTTCTGGATTCCAGAGGATTATGATTTAGATCATAGAGGTCTTTTTGTTTTTCTCTGAATCACATGCTCAGAATTATAAAATGATTTTGCCTGTTGAACTTCAACACCACTGTCACTCACTAAAGATTTCTTGGATCTCAACACCAACACTGAGCCTGCATCTGAGATGTCCATCTTCTGTTCCAAAACCAACTTGTTATCTATCAGTCTCAACAAATACTGACCTCTCCTTTCTAACTCCCATTGGCACAGACAAAGCTTGGGATACCATACTCCCATAACGACCATTCCTAGGTCTCGGCTATTGCTCTGCTTTCCAACATATTGGCACCATCATCAGTTTTGTCTGTGGATGTTTACATTGCATGATGTTCCTAAAAATACTTCTCACAACCTTTCCCCATGACCCTGTTCGTCTTGCCTGTCGGCTGGGTATCTTAGTCAGGGTTTGTATTCCTGCAAAAACATCTTGACCAAGAAGCAAGTTGTAGAGGAAAGTGTTTGTTCAGCTTACACTTCCACATTGCTGTTCACCACCAAAGAAGTCAGGACTGGAACTCAAGCAGGTCAGGAAGCAGGAGCTGATGCAGAGGCCAGGAGGGATGTTACTTATTGGCTTGCTTCCCCATGGTTTGCTCAGCTTACTTTCTTATAGAACCCAAAACTACCAGCCCACAATGGACTGGGTCCTTCCCCCTAGATCCCTAACTGAGAAAATGCCTTACAGCTGGGTGTCATGGCAGCATTTCCTCAACTGAGGCTCCTTTCTCTGTGATAACTTCAGCTTGTGTCAAGTTGGCACATAAAACCAGCCAATACACTGGGTTAATCATCTTCTGGTTGGATTCTATCATTCCCACACCTCCATATACACTGGAGATGCACAGTGATGTGGAGAGAACCCACCAGGTTGAGATGGAATTCATCTTGGGATAACAACCATAACCATCATCTGGAGCCACAGAGGACTTGTAAAAGTGTAGGGTGGCTCCCTGGGAAGTTCACTTTCCTGATGTGCATCACGTTTATTCTGTAATTCCCTTTTGTCTTTTCTTCTTCTTCTTCTTCTTCTTCTTCTTCTTCTTCTTCTTCTTCTTCTTCTTCTTCTTCTTCTTCTTCTTCTTCTCCTTCTCCTTCTCCTTCCCCTTCTCCTCCTCCTCCTCCTCCTCCTTCCTCCTCCTCCTCCTTCCACCTCCTCCTTCCTCCTCCTCTTCCTCCTCCTCCCCCTTCTTCTTCTTCTTCTTCTTCTTCTTCTTCTTCTTCTTCTTCTTCTTCTTCTTCTTCTTCTTCTTCTTCTTCTTCTTCTTCTTCTTCAGATTTATTTATTTCATATATGTGAGTACACTGCTGCTGTCTTCAGGCACACCAGAAGAGGGCATTGGATCCCATTACAGATGGTTGTGAGTCATCATGTGGTTCCTGGGAATTGAACTCAGGACCTCTAGGAAGAGCAGTCAGTGCTCTTAACTGCTAAGCCATCTATCTCTCCAACCCCTTGATTCTTTTCAAACATTCATAGCCATTCTCTGTTCCACAGGAAAATCTTGCTCATGCCTTGTTAGTTAGGAAACCAAAAATCAGGTTTCTTTGTATATCAATAAAGATTCTATTCTCACCTCTGCCTGGTCTCCCTCAGGTAATCCTAGGAGAACCCTGCTGTCTCCAAACACAAATCCTATGGCTTCTTAGCTCAGTAAGGCCTTTGTCCTGGGATTACCTTGTTTTCCTACTACATAGATACTTTGACCCTGTCCATAGATGCATTTCAAGCAATGTAAAACCATCCTCCCAGTGACCCACTTTAAAAAATAGCCCTCTGTGTGCACGTCCCTCCAGCTGCTACAGACTCTTTATTTCTCTTCAGGACAAAACCACTTTAATGAGCTTCCTGCGCTGACTCTCTGTGCTTCCTTTCTTCCCATTAACCCTCTTTATTGAATTATGAAATCTTTTGAGGATTCAGAAAAGGGTACTAATCTAATGAGCATCCACCAAAGCTGTCCTGTTTGATCTTAACATTTTCAATATTTGTACTATTTCTTATTTTTATATTAATGGAGAAACAAGATCACATATAACATTGGTGGCCTTTGTGTACCTCTTTACAACCTTCCCTCTCTTCAGAACTGGAAGTCATAAAATTTAGCATTTATCATGTATGGGCCATTTAGCTATTGTGTATATATCCATAAATTATTCAGGTAAGCTATTTGGGATTAGTTTTTATTAATAAACTGACAGTAGTCTCTATGTCCCCTTGCCCAAATGGTGCAACAGAATGTACAATTTCAACATTGTAAGAATCCCCAAATGCTTTCCCAAGTGATTATAACAAATCACACTTCCAAAGTCTCTGTCTCTGTCTCTGTATCTGCCTGCTCCTCTCTCTCTCTCTCTCTCTCTCTCTCTCTCTCTCTCTCTCTCTCTCTCTCTCTCCCTCTCCCTCTCTCCCTCTCTCTCTCCCTCTCTCCCTCTCTCCCCCTTTCTCCCTCTCTGTTTCCAATATTTGGTGTTAGTTTATATTGCCAGACTGCTCAATTGTGGTCAGTCTGACTGATATTAAATGGCCCCTTGTTTTAATTGGATTTTGTGCTTTTAGGAAGGTTGCATGATAGTATTATGTCTATTAGCCATTCTTTCCGAGTGGGTTGTTGGGGACCGAGAATATATACTGCCTCCCACCTTTTGTTATCTGTGTGCACTGAAAGTTCCCTGGAGCAAGGACTTGCTTTTTAAGTTGTGTATCCTTGCATGGAAGATCTAAACTTTAATGTGGTTTGCTGCATTGATTTTTCTTTATGATTTGTCTTTGTATCTTTTTCTAAGAATTGCTTCCTTAGTCAGAGGTTATATGGATGGCTGCTCGTGTGTTTTCCTAAGTATTTTTAATGTTTTGTTTTTTAATTTTTGCCTTAATCTACTTTGAAGCTATTTGTATGAATGGCTTGAGGGAAGTGACTCAGTCAATATTTCTACATCTGGAGAGTCAGTTGCCTTAGATTGTGTTGTTGAGTCCCTCCTCTCCATAGCAAACCACATGCCACCTTTGTTTAAAGCCTACCTTGGCCATTCATGGACTCTCCATTATGTCGTTATCTTTGTTGGCTCCTGGAGTGATATTTCAGTGTTTTACCTTCTTTAACTGTATAAACACTATTCAATGGCTTGTACCAG
The DNA here is from genome assembly GCF_011064425.1 of Rattus rattus. Classification (NCBI taxonomy): domain Eukaryota; kingdom Metazoa; phylum Chordata; class Mammalia; order Rodentia; family Muridae; genus Rattus; species Rattus rattus. Next base: position 148,586,373 of record NC_046156.1, on the reverse strand, counting down.
CCTTTGTCATTGCCAACAAAAATTTCCCTTTATTTATTATTGTATTATTATCTAATAATTGTCTTTTTCAGCTGCACAGAGAAGGATGATGGATAAAATGATGAATGGTGGATGTGGGGTGTGTTCAGGATACAACATCTCATACAGTTCTTTATGCCAATTCATTCAGGCATGATGAGATTTTCTAAGTTGACTCATGGTGGACATCTTCCAGAATGTTCTCTTTATTCCTTGACTCTGTCTATTTTCATAAGCTTTTGTGCTAAAGACCATTGTATCCTCCATAGTTAAAAGTCCATCCTTTTAAAATCATTATTTCCATGTTTAAGAAAAGTATCCATAAGAAAGATCCTTCTCTTGATTCTTAAATAATATCTATTATAAAACAGGAATGATAGAGGATTGAAATTGTCTTCTTTTTCTTTCTTCCACAGACTATACAGAGACCTAGCCAGAGGTGCCCCCTTCCTTTACTTGGGAACTTACTTACTGGGTAGTTTTGTTAAGGCTCTACATTGGTTCGGGTTGTCATTTCTTCTTTAGTATTTAGAAGCCAAATTTTCAAGGAAGTTATGTAGGTTGCCAGAAGGTTGCTGTTGTGTTAATCTGTCTTAAAAAACGAAACAAAACCTATTTTATGTGACGCATCTTTGCAGTCTGCCATCCCTTACGGTCTACTTCACTAACTTGACACTAAGTTCCATACATACATCTTGCTCTGTTCTTTTTTTCTGACTGTTAGAGCCATATACTGAGCCTGATTCAATTCTTTTACATGTTCATAGCTACGTTTTCCTGTGTTCCTGGATCATAGAAGCGTCACTTGCTGACTTTTCACCAGATCAGACTGTTGGTATGACTGAATGGTAAGCTAATTTTTAATGACATTCTGGGTAGAAATGAGGAAGAGGTTGGAAGCAAGAGGGAAGGCATCCTAGTTAAAAATGAGGCAAAGGTCTCGGCTGAATTGTATCTCTACCTTAGTACTTTGGACAGTAGAATGTAAGGACAATAAGGAAGCACCTTTTGGAATTAGTCTACTGTTACTTACATTCATCCTGATCCCAAACATGACAGGGTACGGCACTTGTGTGGGTTTTCCTTCCATCCTGAAAGTGCACAGAGTGCCTGCAGTGCTGTTTAGTAAACTTGAAGTTAAGAAAGCAGGAAGACAGAGGGGAGGCCCAGGGCCGATGTTTAGGTAGGAAGTTTTGGAATTGTTAAGAGTTTCCTGGTACCCTTCCTCCACAAGAGTCACATTCTCAGATCTGAGGCAGATCAGATGAATGAAACACAACCGGAAACTTGCTAGTTGGTTTCTTTTTCCACAGTGCTTAAACCCAGGAGAAACAATTAAAAGAGGAACGGTGTTATTCATAATCTGGGAGGTTTCAACCTCTCATCCTGGGGAGGGGGACAAGGTGGGATAGTTAACACCAGGATGCTTGGGGAGTGGTGTAGTTAGTTCTTTGATGCTGTGATAAATACCATGATCAAAAGGAGATCGGGGAAGAAAGGGTTTACTTCATCTCCCATTTCTAGTTCATCACTGAGTGAAGTGAGAGCAGGCACTCAAGGTCTGGACCTGAAGGTAGAAACTTAAACAGAAACCACAGAGGAGTGCTGATTACTGGCTTGCTAGCTCTCTGGCTTCTGCTCAACTACCTTTTACACATAGTCCAGGACCATCTGTCTAGGGATGGTACCGCCCACAGTAGGCTGGGCCCTCTATCCTAATCATTAATCAAGAAAAATGCCTCACACATATGCCATTGGCCCATCTTAACTGAGGTTTCATTTTCCCAGGCAACTCTGGTTGTGTAAAGCCGACAATAAAAAACGTGTCAGTTTAGTGAGTCTTTCACATTCAGTTCAGCTTCTCTGGAAGTCCCCTCACAGGCAACCCCGTAGGTTGACTTTACTAACCCTCACGGCTCTTCTCAAGGTTAAGAATACAGAGCTCCTGAGGTTTCTAGGCTTTATTTAAGAGTCCTTTTCACTATCATCCTTGGCTCCTGGCTTATCTCCTGTCACAGAGCAAGATCGTGCCTGTAAGTCAGCTGCCACATGGAGTTCCAAGCAGAACCAGGCAGGAGAGGAAAGAAAAACCCATCACATCCGTAAGCCACTGACAGACAGACCCTCACCCAGTGTTCATGTTGCTGTCCCTAACTGAATAGCACAGCTTCATCTGACTACAGAAAGACTTGTGTGTTAATTTGCTTTGATACTGTTTGAGGAACCATCACTGCTGTCACTATGAGAGGAGGTGTTGGCATTTGGAGTGAGAGAAGCTGACATGCTGAGGTAAGGCAGAAGGTAGAAGTAGAGGGAAGGGGAAGGGCAGAAATGTGTGTTGACAGAGGGGCTACAAGACCCCCGTAGTCTTTATTCCTCACATTTGTTTGAGAAGACATGTCCCCCTTGGCTTAAGTCTACAAAATGCCCCTTTTATTGAATTCAATGTCATTATGCTAAATTTAGTTGGTAAATATTGAAATAAACTAAAGACAGAGAAATTGTGCTTCAATCTGAATACATTTCTTAGACGTATTTCTGAGAGTATTCATGTCACCTCAAAGCTCCACTTCTCAAAGACGGGGGAAGGTAGAAGAACTTAGTTAGTAAATACAGAATATCCTTTTAAAATAAATGCAGCCATCTTTGCTGGTAAACACTCAAGACATATATGAGTCTCAATGTCAGAAAATAACTCCAAGGAAACCCTAAGGATACGTTATCTTTATGCCAGAAACCATCTGCCTTTCCTGAAGATATTCCAAGAGTCATTTAAACTTAGCATTTTTCTTCTTCCTGTTCCATATTTCTAAAAGACAACTTGAACTGCTTTGAGGGCACCAGTTTTATCTTAAGAAAATTGGGTTGCCAAAATGCGTATCTAGAAACCTAACCACACACACACACACACACACACACACGAACCAAAATGCTTATAGATTTCTAGAATGCTTTGATTTCTGGAAATGCAGCTTAAATAAAATGTGATGTGCCACTGGAAGCTTGAAGAATCATCAAACACATCAAGGAAAAAGAAAACTATTGGTAATGACCCGAACCCCATTACAGAGCAGGCTCATCTTCCTGAGTGTGTGTCTGCCTACATCCTGGAGTTAGTTACTGCTGTGGCCTGCGTGCTTAACTAGGCTGCTTCTCTGAATGTGAGTATGAGGTGGGTTGAATTTGAGAGGTCATAGATAAGCAGATCTCACTTGGGGTAGGTGAAGCAGATCACTCTGTGTCAACCATCAGGAACAACCAGGAACAGAGACCTCTGATCAGCCCTGGGAAGCCAAGCAGAACCCAGATAAGACATTAGTCTATAAAAAAGGCCATGCTGGAGGCTGCCTCACACATCCTAGAAGCCTGGAACTTTTAAGGATAGAGAACCTGTACTTTGTATTATATCCAAGTATGCTCTTTCTTGTGTGTGTGATGACAGCTTCTAACCTCCTACAATGTTGTTTTAAAATAAATCTAGGCTCCTTAACACCACTCAGGGAGAGGGCACTGAAGGCCAGAGAGCTTTCTTGGGGCAAAGGAAACCACCCTAAAGGGGCTTTGATGAGTCCCGAGAGACTACAGGAGGCACTGGAAGTTCACACAATCTTCAACCCCTCTTGTTAAAAGTCTTCCCCTTTGACAACATCCATGATAGCCACCATGGTGTAATCTGTGACTGCATCTGTGGCACTTCTGAGTGCCACAGAGTACTAAAACCGAAGCAGCACTGAGCAATACTATGGGGACATCAAGCTTCACTTCTCGGTGCCAGTGTTTAGCTGTGGTAAAATGGGTGGGGTCAGACAATAGTGGGAAGCAGAGTGAAAAAGAAACTATGGAATGGTTACTGTAACATATGCCCAGCTTATCTGCAGGAAACATAACGTAAAGAGGCCACACTGCTTTCTTTTCTTTCTTTCATTTTTTAATCACTGAATAATAAGTCTTGCTACATCTTAGAGTCCATGGTTAGGGAACCTTCCCAGGAAAGCGAACCGTGGTCTACAGCTGTGTCTTCATGTCTCCTGGGGGCCACGCTCTCTTCAGCTCCTTCTTGCTCCCTTCTCTGGGCTTTAGTCAGGTACTGGGAGGGAATATAAAGATAAGACAAAACCGTTGCATTAGTTCAAGGTCATGTGCTGCTTCATGTTTCTGAACCGAATCTGAGGTGAGTCAGGAAATGGATGGCGTTTTTCAAGTCACATGAATCAGCGCCCCAGAATTCATCATTTTCACCAACTGGTTTCTTTCATAGCTTTTCTCAGTTTTGGCCCTGTACCCAGGTTCACCTGAAGCAGTTGTTGTTGTTGGGAGGGGGGTGTGTGGGGAGGGTGAGGGGGAGGGAAAGAAGGGAAGAGGGAGAAGGAGAACTTTGTTGTTGATAACAACAAAACACTCTTGGTAAAATAATAAGCACATTTAGTTAAAAATCTGACTCTTCAAGGTGCCTTTAACGAGAATAGCTTTCTAAAAGGGGGAAGCAAATTCTATTAGGGGGAGGAAATATTTATAAATACTTTAAAATAATTGCATTTCAGAGTGCCTGCTTGTGCTAAGCCTCGGATGTGTTTCGTTTAACTGCTTCTTTCTCCTTTAGTGCTTGTGACTGATATTCCCGATGAGCTGGGTCACGCTGCATGAGAAGACATGAACTCAGAAAAGTTCACGAACTTTCTGCGAGTCAGTAACAAAATCAGTCTGTTTAGAACCACTTCACTCCCAGTGCTTCTCAAACTTCCTAAAGCTGTGACCCTTTACAATAGTTCCTCATGTTGTGGGGACCCCCATCATAGAATTATATCACTGCTGCTTCATAAGTGTAATTTTGCTGTTATGAATTACAATGTAAATATCTGACATGCAGGATATCTGATACGCAACCCCTGTGAAAGGGTCACTCACCAACATAGAGGTTGTGACCCACAGAATGAGAACCACTGCTTTATACCAAGAAAGCACTCTAAACGAGAATTTGGTTTCTGTTCTTGCTTATTAGAGATTTTAACTCATTATCACCAATACGGAATTTTAACAATGGTACAGTGCAGTTTGTAAATAGTAAAATCAAACCTACATCCTGCCCCAGTAACACACATTCACTTCATTTAGTGGGTGAAATTCTAGGTGATAATCCTTATGGTACACAGGACGTATGCCTCCAAGCCAAGAGTGAGTTTCTTTGTCTGCTTGTAAGTTTATGAGACAAGTTATCCCTCAGTGGCCCCAGGCTGGCCTTGAACTCTCAATCTGTCTGCCTCGGCTATCAATGCCATCAGAGTCCTGGGTACACAGGCTTACTAGCCTCACTCCTTTCTTAAAAATAATTTTTTTTAAATGATGTGTTAATTGTTTTTATCAATTGACATTGAGGGAAAAGGACAAGAATTAGTTAAGTAAATTTGAGTCTTAATTTGCCTTTCTTCACCCGTCAGGCTCCAGCTATCCACCTTAAGGCAACAGGGTTCAAGTGTAAGGCTGAGGTCTTCCACTGCCAGCCCCTAGAAGGCCTCCTTCTCCCAAGAGCCTCTCAGGCTGCTGTGCCACGTAGGCAAGAGAAGGGGAATGTTGGGAATGGCGCCAGTTCCCACCCACTTCTGAAGCAGCAGGAGAAGCACAGGAAGCCTATTAAGGTTTCCCTTCAAGATCTGGAAGCCAGAAGCTGCCACCCCAGAGCTGGAAGCCAGCCAAACAACCGTAGTAGATGCTTCCCAAGGAAGGCATCTGGGTTGGAGCCTTACCTACCAGGCTCCACACTTCTAGACACAGCACCCTCACAGGTTGACATAGGACTCTTTCAAAAATGGTTTCACTTAATTCTTTCATTTGAAAGGTGACAGACACAACAAGTCCGTAGCAATTTGAGCTTCTATCCACCTCCTTTTGAATCTATGGTCCTGGATGAGCTGTGATACATTCCAGTTATTATCTGGTCTCTGTTTAGCACTATGGAACCCTCAAAGATGCCCTGAACTGTCACCAGCTCCCCTGTCCCTGACCTGAGCGCATTTGCAAGCTGCCAATACCAGGATGTGAATGTGGCAAACGGAGACATCTTTAGGTCCTGCAGCTAAGAGGGTCATTGATGAAGTTCCTGGTGCAAAAGTATCCCGAAGCCACCAACAAGGCCCGACATGAGGGAAAAACATGAAGGGAAGGGGATCCCACATGGCTATAGGGGCAGGGACCCACCTTTTCTGTCTTTCTTTATCCTGTAACTCTCCCTCTTAGCAACCCTATATGTTGTTTAGAACTTGGTGAGTTGATCACTTCCTTAGAAGGAGAACTGAACAACGTGTCAATAAAACTGCCTTCCAAGATAAACTTCTTGCCCCGATGCTCACTCAGTAAAGTCCCAAGATACTTGCAGAGGTGCCAATTAGCCTAGCTGGGTCTGTCCATGAGGGAACCCTCTTCTAATGCCCATTAGGGCTACTTGGGAACCTCCTACTCTGTTTCCTTGAACGGCAGATTTATTCATTTGTCTGATCTATTCTTTTCAAGAACTAGCTGAGAGCCTTTCCAGGCCCAACTAGCCTGTAAGAATCCGCGGCGACCCCCTCACCACCCCCAACACCCACCCCAGTCTTCTTAAGATGATACAGAAGAACTGAATCTTAAACTCCCACCTTCTTCCCACCCGCGGTCCGCCGAGGGGCACGCACATACCTGGAGCCTAGGCCCGCCTAGCAGACGCCACGTCTCTGGTTTGGGTAGATCTGCCTCTAGCCCTTTATACAGCCCATCCTGCAAAGTAGCCACGTCGGAGCCACCGGACAGGGGGCGGGTAGCCAAAGAAGGTCTCTTCCAAGCGAGGAAGGGAGTCCGTAAAAACTCACCACTTGGGTGAACTTGGACTCAGGAGGCACAGATAGGACTCTTGGGGTGTGGAGAGAGCCCCCCGGGGTGTGTTTGGGGGTCCCATCTCGGGAAGAGGCGGAGCCAGAGGAGGGGCCTAGGAAGGTCAGGGGCGGGTGGGGCGCCTAGTTTGCACGCGGGAGGGGCGGAGTAGGGGAGGTGCAGCGGAGGGGGCAGGGGCAGGGGGGCAGGGGCGGGGCAGGCGCCCTGTTTCCCCGCCCGAGCTCTGGGCCCGCTCACCCAGCTCTAGTCTACTCGCTAGGAAGGCGGCGTCGGCAGCGGCTGCTCACGCTGTGCCCAATCCCGCGCGCGCTGCGCTCCCGCCGCGGGTGGGCTCCTCAGCCTTTGGCTGGCGGTGGCCCCAGCCTTGCAGCGGCGTCTGTATCCCACCTTCCCACTGCGGGGACGTCCCGGCACGTGCAATCCTTCTTTGGGGTGTTCTCGGTTCGCACGCGCGGCTACTAAACAGAGGGTACCCAACTTTGCCATCTCACCGGTTGCCCTCTCTCGGCGCGAGCCTGTTCACTCAGCTGCACAACTGGAGACTCCAGCAGGCAAGCTGGTCCCCAGCCTGGCGCGCTGCGAGTGGAGGATAGCTCTGGAGAAGTAGCCGGGTGTAGTGGTGGTTGCTGCCTCGACTTTCCTCCTGGCGCACTGAAGAGGACCCTTGGAGCAGCCCCGGGCCCCGGGGCGCTGGATGACTAGTAGGAGGAACGCGCCCCGCATCTGGTGAGCTCGCTCCCCCGCAGAGTCCCTGGGTTTCATAGCTAAGACCTTGCGCGTGTGAACTGGACCCGGGGCAGCGTTGGTCCATCTGTGGTTGATGTAGGTTTCAGATAGGGTCACTCTGCAGACACCTGGGTGGGGACAACCTGGCAGAGGCGCGTGCAGGAATAGGACTACGCTCAAAGCGGGGGCGGTCGCAGTGGAGATAGTGCACCGGCTGGAAGTTTGTGTCCTAGCCTTTCCCTGGATCCGAGCGCGGATTGGGAAGGTCCCGGTGTGCAACCAACCAGTGGACAAGCCTGCACCTTGGCCAGCACCCTTCAGGTACGCCTGGATATCTGTGCTCGTACTTTGCGCGAGACCAGGCTCACTTGGTGGGATCTGGAACCGGGTTTCGTGGTTAGAATCGCCTACCTTCCTGCCCGGTGGACTAGGGGACGTGTTCCTGTTTTCTGTACAGGGATTTGCGATGCTCGTGAGAATCTGAGGGTAGTGGGACTAGGGCTCAACTCCGCCAGGGTGTTTTGCTGAGGAAAGCTAAGGCAGGGGTGGCGAAGCTTGGGAACTCATCAGTAGGGTGAGCTCCACTCACGTATCCCCTGTCTGCTAGCACCGCCGCATGCGTTGCATACCCGGGCTCACGGTCTGAGGCCAGGCGAAGATCCGTGCTCAGGATGTTCCGAGGAACTGTTGGCGAGGAGTGATCCCCGGCGATCGTCCCTGGTACTGGGCCCAGCGCAGTTAGGTCCCGGACCCGGCCCTGGTCCCCTCACCCCGGGCCCTGGGCTTTGGCGGGAAGCTCTTTCACCTCGTTTTTTGTTGTTTGTACCTGGATGCGGTTGCCTGGAGTTGGGTTTTAACTTTCCTGCGCCTGCGGCATCTCGGAGATCCCCGGCAGGGGGCGCCAAGAGCGAGCTTTCGGAGAGGATGCCACAGAGCTTGTTGGTGTTTTTGTCCTGGGCAAGTGGGTCAGGGGTCCTAGGCAGCAGTTAAAACATAGATTTTGCTGTGATTTCACCTCAAAGGGAAAAGAGTTGAGAGAAGGATTCTCTTTACCCTGGAGAGCTTTTAGTCTAGTTAAGCGACGGAAAAGTTGGATGGAAGCTGACTATCTGGAAAGGTCTCTTCCTAAGACAAATTTCTACAAACTCCTCAAGGTACACATCTTTCTCCTTTGACAATTGGACTTAACAAGAAGGCAACTGAAACTGCGCGAAAGTATAAGAGTTATGTATAATAGAGAGAGGAGGAGTTATGTATAATAGAGAGAGGAGCACATTGGCTAAAACACTGGGTGTTAAAATTATTGCAGTTTATTTATATTTTTAAAAATAGCTGTGTGTCCAGGCTTATCAGTAAGAGCCCTGTTTTTGAAGAGCAGATTGTTATTAATTACAGAATTCGTCTTTTATAAGAAGACACAGAAAGACAAAACTAGCCCTTAATAGGAAACGTTTTTAATACCCAATTAGGGTCGTTGAATTAATCGCTGATTAATGTCGGGTTTCATGTTTTGCGAGAGGGAGAAGCTCCTCCCTTGGAGTAAAAAGTTCGCAGTTCCACTTCAGATTCTAAGCAGACACCTTCTGTTGTAGATCATTGAAACAACTTTTCTTTTCTGTGTTTACTCCAAGAGAAGTGTGCGTTTCTTTCTGCCCACTCACATTTCTTCTGCCTGCTTGATTTACATGAAAAAGCAGTTCTAAATGTAGTTGTTTGGAGCATAGACTTCTTTTGCCCTGAGTTTGTTTATTGTAAAAAATTTTGGAGACCGTGGCTCACCCAAGATGCTGCCTGTAGTTAGGGTGTGTGCCCATTCAGCTGTGAGGTGGTATCCGCTTTTGTGTCTGTAGTCAATACATACTTTTCCTCACGTGGGGAATGAATGATGCTCATCATGTTATGCCTTTTAAGACGCTGCTAACTCATTTGGTTGTCTTAATGGCCAGCAGCTGCAGGATCCCTGCTGAGAGCAAAGACTTTGGTCTTGTGGGTGGGGAAGCCCGTCTTTGACCAGAGGAAGTATTTAAGGTGTTCTGAATTTGCTGAAAATAAGCTGGTATTTATCCCTCCATGTGTCTATCTCAAGTGACATCCTAGTCATGTCTGCAGAGAATGAAAGAGAGAAATGGAAAAGCACAGAGTAAAATTAGTTGTATTAGTAAAACAATACAAGATGTTCCTGCAAGTTTACCCACGAATCTAGGTTTCTTGGACCAGAAGACCTTGTAGCTACTGGCTTCTCACAGGAAAACCTTCTATGTCCTCATTTTAGCCTCTTGCTAGGGGATAGTTGTTAAAAACAAACAAGCATTTCTCTGTGTTGTATGCTTCTTGCTCAAAATAGATGTCAGTTTCTTGGGGGCCATATCAACTACTGTTCATGCCGGAGAGAGCTACCTAGCTGAACCATTGCATAGTTCCAATTAACTGGATAACGATTTTTATCCAGTTAACTGGATGTCCTTTTTTTCATAAAATCACTGAATCAGAGGCTTTCCAATGACAAAATACAGGAAGGTGGAGGAGGAATGGGCAAGGCTTTGCTAAGAGTCCAGCCAAGGACATCAGACATTCTGTTGGATAAAAGAGTGAACATGGACTCCAGTGTTTGCAAATCAGAACCTCATCCTAAAGAAGAGGCTTGTGTTTCAGATTATGCCATGTGCAGTACAGAACAAATCCATTCTTTCGCATTAAATCCTAGTCAAGTAACTAATTTTTTTAAATGGAGAATTGTACAACCATTGGAGAAAACCATTTCTCCCTATAAATCCGCTATAATTCTTGAATCTAAAATTATACCAAATTAGTGTTATAAAATGTATCTGAAATTGTTGCTATAGTTACCCAGACAAATTGCTTAGGATATAATTATAATACCAAGGTGACAGGTTTTTGTGTTTAATGTTCAATAATGCTTGAAACATAAATTACAGTGTCTAACAAATTGAATTACAACGAAGTATGCAACAAAGCATCCTCTACCTTTCTGCCCACCCTCACCTGCATGCAGATCCGTGTTTATATTCTGCAAAGTTAACTTTGCAGTATCCCCAGATAAGCATGTGTCATTCTCTAAATAGTTTACAGTGTCAATGCTGTTGTCGGCAATATGGAGATTTTCAAAGATGCTCGTTGAGAACTTTCTAAATTAAGATGTAAATGTCTAGTTGAAAATTACTATTTAAAAAAAAACAAAAACAAAAAAAACCCTCTACTACCCTGAAGCCATAATCTGACATAGATAGTGTGCTCTGCTGTTTGTAGTTCCCGTAAATTAGAATAAGAGCATCATGGAGAAAGGTATAAGCTCTTTGGGTAACAGTTTGAAGATGGAGCTGGTATACTTGTAAATAAGTTTATTTTTAGGTATTTACATAAATTGCATGTGTGTGTGTGTGTGTGTGTGTGCGCGCCCGCGCGCGTGAGTGTGTGTGGTGTACACGATCCAATGTCCCTGTGAGGGTCACACGGCAGCTTGTGTGTCTGTCCTTCCAACATGTATTTGAGAGCCAAATTTGGGTCATTAGGTTTGGTCGCAAGTGCTTTACCAACTTTATCATCCCACTTTAGGGTACTGGTGATCCAAGTACACGAAATCTGTTTTTCATAGTAAGAAAACAGAGGAAAGAAAACTAATCTTAGGATACATTCAAAGTGTGTGCTCTTGGTAAGTCTGTCCAAAATGCTCTTTGGTTCACAGTTTAAGCAAGCTGGAGCACAACAAACCAAAAGCTTGATCCAAGAGAAGATATTGAGTCCTGAGTAATTTATTTTAGCGCACTGATATCTAGGGTCAATGCTTCAGGGGACTCAAGCAGTCATTGGAACACTTTGTCCAAAGTATGGTTGTCATATTCTCTTTTCTTCTTCCTTGGTCCAAAATTTATGGTTGTTTGATAAGAGCAAAGATGTGTGCGCTTTATTCCCATGCCCGAGTTCTCCAATGTTTTCAAACATGCTCAGCATTGAACACAGGAGAGTCACTCACTCAGTCACCACTCTTTCTTTGTGTGTTTTGGGATTGGCTTTCTGTTTAACAATGAATAAGAAACTATTTCAAAAGAAAACACCTTTGTTAAGGACGAGTTTCCTTTATATTTGGCCGTAAGCCCACCTGGTTTTTATCTCCCAGTCTTTTCATTCCTTTCCGTTTTGTCTCTGCATTTCTGCGGAATTGGCTGACCTGGAGTTCAAGCTGAGGGACAAGGAAGCCTACAGCGGAACAGTTTTACTTTTCGTTACATTTTTATGTACATTTTGAGAGTAAATCCCATTACTGCACTGGGTAATTCAATTACAGATATATATGATAAATAACCAGCCAAGTGATACTATCAGCAGCTGGCACTATTGGAGAAATAATACTGTATTTGCTGAGATGTAAGATTAGAAAAAAAAGTTGTATGCAGGTGACAGCCAGAGTTGTACAAGGACAACTTGGTCACAGGCGGTGGAGTCCCAAACTCATTTAGTTCACATTCACTCAGTGTCTGGCAATGATGTGTCGTTCACCCGTGGAAAGAAAAACAGTCAGAGACAGTGAGGATATTTCTGCACAGCACTTTCTTCTGCCTTGCCTGCCTTCGACCAATAGCCACTGCTTCACTAAAACTTTTGTTGAATTGTAGGAGAGGTGTGTCTCGCAGGCTCTATCCGAGCACAGTTCCATACAGGGAAAAATCCCTTTCTGTAAAAACAGAGGGACAGACCAAAAACCAGAGCTGCTTTCTATTTGGGAAATGGCCCCCAAAGCTGTTCGCATCATGAAGGCCTAGGGAAGTTTGCAATGTAACATCCTGAAGCCAAATGGCTCTTAGAAACAACTGATTTCCAATTTTATTTTAGAGAGCTAATATGTAAAATTTCTGTACTTACTGTAATGTTAAGGAAGTTGTAATGAGTAGCATGTGGCAAAAGTGAATAAGTAAACTAAAAAAAAGAAAAAGAACAAAAGAAAGTTGCTATGAATGTTAAATTTTTTTGGTCTAGCCAAGGCTACGACTCAGCCCTCATTCATTCTGGTTGGCCCATATGTGTCAGCCAACCAGGATTTATAAGATGTCTTGTCTAGAATACCCTTGGGAGGAATAAGGAGGCAAAGTTTAGAACAGAGGCAGAAGGAACACCCATTCAGAGCCTGCCCCACATGTGGCCCATACATATACAGCCACCCAATTAGATAAGATGGATGAAGCAAAAAGAAGTGCAGGCTGACAGGAATGGATGTAGATCTCTCTGAGAGACACAGCCAGAATACAGCAAATACATAGGCGAATGCCAGCAGCAAACCACTGAACTGAGAATGGGACCCCCATTGAAGGAATCTTAGAAAGGACTGAAAGAGTTGAAGGGGCTTGAGACCCCATATGAACAACAATGCCAAGCAACTAGAGCTTCCAGGGACTAAGCCACTACCCAAAGACTATATATACATGGACTGACCCTGGGCTCCAACCTCATAGGTAGCAATGAACAGCCTAGTAAGAGCACCAGTGGAAGGGGAAGCCCTTGGTCCTGCTAAGACCGAACCCCAGTGAACGTGATTGTTGGGGGAGGGCAATAATGGGGGGTAGGATGGGGAGGAACACCCATATAGAAGGGAAGGAAGGGTTAAGGGGATGTTGGCGGGGAACCGGAAGGGGAATAACAATCGAAATGTAAATAAAAATACTCAAGTTAATAAAAGATGGAAAAAAATCTACAAAAAAAAAAAAAAAAAAGATGTCACATAAATCCTTACATGCTCTAGCCACATGCTTGACTTTAGGGGAATTCCCAGAGGTCATTGTTTAGGGAAGCAATTTGCCCGATTGTGAAATGGAGTAGGAGAAGCTTCTACTTTAACTTGGGGTTCACTGGCAACATTGCGCTCCCGAAAGACTGGCTCACCTACTCTTAAAAGAGAGTGGTGGTGAGAAAACGCCTGGCTAGAGAATCTGGCAGCTGGCAATGAGTGTCATCGGTGGGAGCAGGTAGCTCCACTGTCCCCATGTGGCTCATAGATTCAGGTAGCAGCTTTATGAGTGGTCAGCAGAGTTGTTGAATATCCAGATAGACTTAGAAATGGGCAAGGGTCATACTGGGTGAGAACCCCATATTCACACTGGTTGTAGTCAACCTTTGGAGAGCTCAAGAAGATGGTAAATGGAGAGGGAGATGGGAAGCCATCGAGCTCCCCAGCAGTAGTGGCCTGGTGGTTGGTTACCAGGTGGGGCCTCAGAAAGGACAGTGCAAAACACAATGTTAGGCTGAGGTTATGTTCTGGAGAAAATTCTTTAGGATACCGGAAAGAGGTCCCAAGATTCAGAGACACCAACAGAACCATGTGAGCTTGCCTGGCTATTTGCTCACTTAATGCCCACCATCTGTCACACTCTGCCCCTTACCACAGACTGGGTCCATAGGCCTGGGCACTATAGGAGGAATAGTGAAGGTGGACCTGGCTATCAGACCACATGGCTCTATGACCTGTTCATGGTTACCCCTGCCCGTTTCTAGACTCCTGCTTGGAATGCTTTTGGTGTGTTTTCCTGTGAGGCTTTCTGCCTTTGCGTCTGGCTGCCTTGAGGTCCTTACCTGTACTTGCCCTCTGCAGAAGGAATCTCTAAATACGTCGTCTAAAACAAATCTTCTCCCTTGTTCTTCCCTTCTTCTTTTACCTTCCCATTTACCATGGGTTGGATTGCCCATTTGTTATGTATGACTCTTTATTGATTGCAAAGGAAAGTGAAAACCTAAGAGGCAGATGAGATTTCTTTGTTCACATCTATGTCCTGTAGAGTTCTTAGGATGGTATTTGGCATGCATGGAGTCCTCAGGCTGTAATGGGTCAGTGAATGAATGAGCAAATACATTTATGCACTAAATACACACTATTGACTACAGCAGAGCATTGGCCACATAGGACCTTGGCTTAATTAGACAACACTATTTTTTTTTTCAGGTAACATGGTTGTTGAGCACTGTTGAACACTGTTCATATTTCTCATAAGAAGAAAAATGTTCCCATAGGCTCAAATTGATTCATGATCACAGTCTTGGAATACATTGTTGTTTGAAAGCCAGGAACCAGAAGGACTGTGCACTCCATATATTCTAATATATGCTAATTATAGATTAAGTAGGTACTTGGTAAATGAATTGATGACCTTGGATGGCTTGGAATTAGTATAAAATACTTTGTGTGTATTAAAACATAAAAAAGTGAAACGCCAGGATGTTATTTGCTTATTTAAAAACACTTCCCACCCACACAAAGTTCCAGGGAACAAATTGTATCCTCATTACATATTTTCACACATTATGACTTCAGAATATTTTAGAAATATGCCAGGCTTTTTCATTTTGTTTCTGAGATCAGGCCAGTAAGTCCTGCCATTTAGTTGGATGTATATATTTAATAAGCTGAAGCAGGCAAGTGGCTAAACAAGTTGTTTATTTCTGTGCAGTGGATTCTGCTCAAAAATGACCCGACTGAGCTCTTGATGTATGCTGTAATAGGTGTGCATCTCAAAACATGGAGCTGGGTGAAGGAAGCCATCCACAGAAGACCACATATTGTTTGATTCCATTTATAGAAACTTCTAGAAGAGGCAAAACTCTAAAGATGGGAAGTGGATAAGTGGTTGCCGAGGGCCAACAGTGAGAACTGGAAGGGAGACAAATGGGCAGGTGTGACTCTTTTGGAAAATGGCATGATCTAAACCTAGGTTGTGGATGTGGTCCCCCACATGGGCATTTACCCAAATTCACTGACTTGTACACTTAAAATAAGTCAGTCTCATAGCATGTAACATACCTCACAAATCCAGTTATAAATGGAAATTTGGACACAATTTCTAAAGTTAGAGTGAATTAAACTGCTGGCAGCCTAAACATAGTTCTTGCTGCATTACTGGGGGTTTTATTCAGTGTTCCCATACATTTTTGTAGAGTTAATGTCAAGGTTACTGGGCTCCAAGATGTACCAAGTTTCTTTGATGCGAAGAACTTCCTTCTGGGAGTCTGAGGCATTGTGGTCTCCGTTAGGAATATAGGTAAACTCAGGAATATAGGTAAACACATGGGCCCTTATAACCATGTCAATCAATCAGTTAACCTCATCATTGAACCTAGTTATGTTGAGAAAGACTGGGTGATTCACTAACTCCAGCTGGTCCAGCTGTTTTGAGGATGTGGCTTAGAGGAACAGAGTGGACAATACAGAATCACATTGTATTCTGTTTCATTGGATCCACCATCAAGGTCTATAATTGACAAGGCAAAGTCTCTTCAGTAAGTGCAGATCATCTTCTCTGACAGTTCAAGGTCACCATGCCTGTGCCTGCCTCTATTCTTCTAAATTTTAATCCAGCAATATGGCTGATCTGGCAAAGAATTTCTAGGTCAGTATGTTCTGGCTGGAATACAGAGACTCCTTTAATTCCTGTGGCTATAATGCAGATACACCCTTAGTACATACCTTTAATCTCAAACAATATAGGTAAGGCTGGTTTGTAGAAGGAAGCAGCCATGTTTGAAAGTGACATCTAATTGACTGGCAGACAAAGTGATGAATCAGAGAAAGATTTAATAGAATAAGTCAGAGATAGGATATACCCAACTCTCATGAGAACATGGGAAAGAGAGGTGATTTAAGAGCTGTGCAGAGAGAGAGGGGGAGAAGAGGCAGTTTTTTGGGGACAGTTTTACAGAGACAGGCTGTGGGTAAAGACAGAGGGAGCCAGAGAATAAGGAGCCAGAAGATTAGAACTGACTGACAGAGTTATTTTGAGGCCAAGAAGAGCTAATTCAGTGAGAAGCAAGGTTGAATCAGTCAGCTTGAAGAGGAGTTTGAGCTAGAACAATTGAGTTGAAGCAGCCAGGCAGAGTTCAGAGAGAACTACAAAGGGTGAGCTTATTCAGCAGTAAGTCTCTGAGATGACAACAGCATCTGGCAAATAAAAGCACTTTCACACTGACACTTGGCATTTGCTTCAACTGTGTCGTATGAGGCAGGCAACTTTTTTCTTCCTACGACAGGGTCTTGTTATGTGGCCCAGCAGCAGGTATCTTCCAACAGATACACCTAAAGACAGAGTTCAAGGTCTCATGTTGTTTTGCACTTTCATTTTCTCCATCTATCATTCCCTCCCTCCCTCCTTCCCTCCTTCCCTCCCTCCCTCCCTCCTTTTTCTCTTTTCTTTTCATGGGGTCCTGACTGTGTTGCCAAGGCTATCTCAAACTCCCAGCTGAAGCTGGCCTCCCTCTTCAATGTCCTCAAGTGAAGGGCCTCATGCCCGGTTAGAAGACAAGTTTTATAAATGCTCCAAACCTACTCATATTTTATTTTTTAAGCATCATAGAGCCGTTTTTAGCTCTTTCCACTCTGTTTCCAAGTGCTTTGACACTTTTTTTTTATTAAAGTATAATGCTAGAAATAGGGTCTGGGTTGAAATACATGTGAACTGCCTGTCATTTGCTTCCTCTCCTATTGTCTCTTGGGGGAAATGAGTGAGTTTAGCCCTTTTCTATTGTTTATTGAGACTTCCAATCCCCCATGCCTCCCGCGACAGGCTTGCTCGGCTCTCCCGGGGGCACCGTGCTTTTCCCACACCAGTTGGCTTCCACATGGTGACTTTCTGTGAAAATGTTTACTTTGGCATAGATGGTCTGTGCCAAGAACACCCTGGATCAGGATCTGGCAATGGCTGACTGACCTTATAACTCATAGACACCTCTTAATTAGTAACGGAACATTTTTATTTAGCTCTGTGAGGGTGCAAGGGACAGCACTGCATTTCTTCACACACACACGCACTCCATTTTGTTAGTCCCTGCCGTTGCAGGGAAGTTGAGATGAGTAATTTATCTCAATCTTTTGATTGTACTGTTGTGGTAAATATTAAAAAATGGCTGAACCTTTTAGCCCTACCAACACTGGAACTAACCATAATTTATCTCTGGTTAGTATCTCTCCTGGTGGCTCTCCACTAGCCTCGAACTCTCTGGTTCTAGCTAACCGGTAAAATCAAGACTCAACAAACTGCAACCCAACAATCAGATTTAAATTCTCAATACACAATACACCCACACAATAAACTCACAGCCAATTGACAAGGATATAAATGGCCCACGTAGAGAAGATAAATTGACCTATAGAAATCCATCCCTTAAGATAGATACATAACTACCTAGGGCCATTTAAGACCACCCAGATCTGGGTCATCCTTCTCTGTCTCCATCTTGATTCTATCCCTTTCCCTTCTCCCTTGACTTACAAAAACTTTGTCTCTAGCTTACTTTTTTCTTACCGTCCAATCATGGCCTTGATGTAACTTGTGCCAGCCCTCACCTGCATATAGACATCAACCTACATAGCGCTCTTGGTGTTTATTTCTTACTGGCTTATTCTGAATTTGTCCCTCCCAAAAAGTTTATTCAATCTAAGGCAACTTAAGAGCAACATTTATAAACAGGTCACTCGTTCTATGGCCAGTCCTAACCTATTGCCCATGGTGAATGGTAAGGAGCTATTTGTGACACTTATTCCTTTATTTGTACCCATTTTGATGGTTTCAAGGATCAGGAGAATGCTATTTCTATAGCCACTACTTTTCTTGTTTGGTTTTGTTTTCCATTTATTTGTGATGAGATGATGCTTTTTAGATTTCAAGGGAACTGGTTATACATTTTGTTAAATGGGTTAACTAATGATGACATAGTCAGAGAAGTTTCCAAGTTGTCAAGACAGACTTTTCAGTACAGAGTAACCAAACTATGAGGCTTTCTCTTGTTTCAAAATCTCTAGAGTCCTCATTGACTTGTTTTGGTTCAGATAACTTGAGTTAATCACAATTGTGTATTATGTGCAGTGTGATATGGAGACATTGTTCTGAACAGGGATAGCATTCTTACCTTTGAAAGTATTTACTTTTTCTAGCCATTTACTTTCCTAGAAAGCATCAAATATCTCACCTCAAATATTGATTTTTGGATACTAGCAGATGTGTAGGATCCCAATGTTATTATTGTTGACTGAAACATTTGAAAAGACCCTGGATATCATGAGTTCATTTTCTTGTATCAGCAGACACCTTCTTTCTGCTTTTTCCTGAAGTTTTTATAGTTGGATAGTACTGAGCTGGGGATGTAGCTCAGTTGGCAGACTCTTTCTCTAATGGGTGTCATGCACCAGGATTCCATCACGGGCACTGGCACTGCATAAACTAAGGGAGTCATGGTATCCCCCTATAATCCCAGCATTTCAGATGTAGAAGCAGAAGGAGTAGAAGTTTGATGACTGGATAGCAAGTTGGAGGCCAGGCTAGACTATAAGAGATCCTGTCACATCCTGACACATGAGATCTTTCTTATACATCAACACGGGGAAACTCTTAACTCACAGCTAGGAGTTAAAGGCAGACATTTATCTATTTAAATTTGGTGTTTCCAAGCCACCACCAGTGGTTCTCAACCTTCCTAATGTTGCGACCCTTTAATGCGGTTCCTCAGGTTGTGGTCACTCCCCAACATGAAATTATTTTGTTGCTACTCTATAACTGTAATTTTGCTACTCTTATGAATCATAAGGTAAATGTCTGATATGCAGGATATCTGATATGTTACCCCTAAAATGATCATTTGACACCCCCCCAAAGAGTTACAGGTTGAAGAACACTGCCCTACACAGAATATAAAAGATGAGGTTTTCCAGTGAATGAGCTTAGTTTTTCAGAGGCTAAACTTTATATTCCTTAACAACATACTTTCCCCATCAGTCTGATGAGGTGACCTTGTCTGTTCACCCTTCAGACCTTTTGTGTCTGTATCGGCACGTGGAGTGTCTGTGTTTTCTCTATGTACACACACACACACACACACACACACACGTATGTTCAGGCATGTGGAGTGTCTGTGTTTTCTATGTACATACTTGTCTTTGTGAATGTATATGTGTTTGTTTTGTGTTTCATGTGTGTGCATATGGAGGTCAAAAGTCAAACTCACTCACATATCGTTCCTCATGACAGAACTCTCTCTCTCTCTCTCTCTCTCTCTCTCTCTCTCTCTCTCTCTCTCTCTCTCTCTCTTATGAACTCTGCGTATCGCGCTCAGGTCTACAGGCTTTTGAAGCAAGCACTTCAGCTGACTGAGCGTCTTCCCAGCCTTTAATCAGTCTTTTAAGCCATCATGCTCCATCTTCACTGGAAAAGACCAATGTCAGCAGCCATCTTCCCTTACCCAACTATGGGGAAGGGGGTTTGCTGGATCAACTGACCCATGTTTGTCAGAGTCAGTGGGAGCTGCTACAGATCTGATGCGACAGCAAGCAAGCTCTTCATGTTCTCCCCCGTCTTGATCCTGGCCTGCGTTCTGTCAACGTATCCAGAGTCCATTACTGGCACGACAGGAATGCAGGGGTAGTTGAGTCCCATTGTGTTCCACGCGCTATGCTGCCTAGCTTGGGAGGACACATGTGTTCCCCCTGGTCACATTCTCTTCGCTTGCTGCAGAGTGATGGAAACCCCACTCTTCAGCCTGTTTCCTCATGAAAGAGCTCCGTGAGGCAGGGCTGTGCGACCTCTTTCCTCAGCACTTTTCCACCTCCAGTCAATCTTCCTTCCTTCGCTTCTGGTCATACCACATGGTGCTGGGCTGATAGTTGATGTCAAGTCTTCTCTCTACCTACCTACCGGCCCCCAATTTGATCCAGTGCTCAGCTAAAACCACCGAGTCCATACTGCTTTTTATATCTGAGCATGTTCCTGTGAATGCAAGCTGTGCAGTGGTCCTGGGGGTGGGCTGGAAGTGGAGTTCAGAGGTCTGGGAGGGGGAGGAGTCTGAACAGAGTTGTACAAGTCCAGACGGCATATTTTGGTTGTTGTAGTTTCCAAGTCTGCTCTGAAGTCAGGCCCAGAGCCAAATTTACTTTCTGTCTGCCAGCAGTGATGGAATTCCTCGGTCCCATCACCAGCTTGTGAAGAGAAATCATTCAGGAAAGAGCGAGCTGGCAAGGAAGCGTCTTGGAGATTCATTCACTTGAAAGCTTATGCCTGCCTGCAAATGGTATTTAACTTGAGCAGTTTCTCCAGGCCCACCTGCTGAGTTTCCATCTCCTGGAGGTTTATTTTGGTACTTGGGAAAGCCAGTGAAGGACTCACAGTGGGGAACTTATGGGACACATCTGAGAGGCAAGAATAGCAAGAATAGCAGAACAGCTTTTAGGGTTCCGCACTCACTAAAACTTCACAGAGTCCAGTGTGTTAGTTTTCCATTATCATAATGTAACATACAAGACTGGGTAACCTAGTAATAAAAGAGGTTAAGGTTCTAGAGGTATAAGGATGTGGCTCCAGGGTGGTTTGGCCCTGATGAGAACCTAATGATGGGTGGTATCATAATGGTGGGAGAAATTAGGCAGGAAGTCACAGCTATGGGAGGAGCCAATAGCAACCTCCCACTGTACACCATCTCTTAAAGATTCTACTGTCTCCCACTGTTCGCTGTCTCTTAAAGATCCTACTGTCTTCACATCACCTCATGGAGGACCAGGCTTATAACATGATCCCTTGGGTGTCTACTTCATCCCATCATAGTTTGGAGTTTAGTTCCTGTAGCTGTAAACAGGTTAAATTAAGACATCATGATGCTGTACCCCAATAGTCAAACACCTGGAAGACATTTCTTAAAGGAATAGATACATATTTTTCACTGTTTCTTAGTGTATATGAAAGGAGATTAATGGTTTGAATCCAGGCCAAGGGTAGGGAGAGAATTGACTTAACCTGGTTTGTGGAAGAATATATCTTGAAATTCAGATAAGAGGAGGCATTTCCAAGAGTTGTTATCATATGGAAAAGAGAAGATGTTCTTATGTAGATTATAATAGAAAAATATATACTTCAGGTGCAAACAGTGGGGTCACTTGATTGGTGAATTCCGGTTGGTGAAGACACCAGACAGGTAAACTTCATTTGTTCTATGTGAATGACTGCCTTGAGAATCTTCTAGAAATACACACACACACACACACACACACACACACACACACACACACACACACACACACACACTTTTTCTCATAGTATCTAAATACCTTGTTCTGTTTTTTCCTACTAGGAAAAGAATCATGCTTTCCCAGTGGTCATATTATACAGAAATCTAATGAGGTCTGCTCTTATTTCATAGTTCTCTCTCACGTCACCCAGTCCCATTGGCTTCCTTTCCTTTCCCACCTTCATTGACCTTGCTTATTTTGTAGCACTGTTAGGAGTCAATGTGAGAAGGCCTTGAGAAGCAAAGAACCTCCCATCTTAGGGTGCTCCTTCATGCAGACAATGGCGGCTCCATCTCATCTCACTTCCTAGAAAGTTAAATCAATCTGCGCCACATACACTAGCCTTTTCTGTTCTTGCTTCCCAAGCAGATTTGGGTTTATTTAAAAGAAATAATTGCAGCTTGGATCTTTCTAGCCATTTGTGATCCTATTGTGTGCAGAAGAGCCAGGATGCATCACTACCCAATTTGGCACCTAGTTCTGGAATATTGGCAGCCTCTTTCTCAGAGTGGCTCCATTGTGTCCCATAAAATAAGGTTGCAATTTCACCCTCAATCCACAACCAAAAGCACCTTTAATTAGTGGTAGCAATACACACAGTTTAACAGCATTAAGATTTGCTTTAAGTATCTTTCAATGATCTTTAGGCATTTTGTGTTTTAATTAAAATATGCATTCCCTGAAGAGTTAGCCTTTGGGGCCAATCTTTGGGCCTTGAGGTTGCAAAAGATGGCCCTGAGTGGAAGAATTAGGGTTGGAATTGAAGGCATGGCAGATTGTCATTAAGAGACCTAGACTGAGGGGTAATTAGCACATTGTTCATGGTAGGGACTTCTGAGAGGCCCTCAGGGCCAAGTGTCCTTGGGTTCTTCCTTAGTTGCACTTTTGAATGAGCAAGAAGTTGGCTACTGGGTTTAATTAAGCCTAAGGGGCTAGCCTCATAAAAACAAGGCCTTCGCACATTTGGAAAGGCTGTTTTCTGCATAGTCTATAGGATTATGTATATTTATCTTTGTTCTTCTTCTTTAACCAGTCACTAGGATTGACTTCAGTCAGTTGGCTGTTTGACCTGATAATTGTTACAATTGATGTTAAGTATTTTAAAATCCTGGGGTAAAAGGAGCATTAGTGTCACATAAATTGATCTTTTCTTTGCAGACACATGCAAAACTAAAAACATAGATACATTTACATAAAAGAGATTGGAATACAGCTAGGAACTGTTAGACAGCTGGTGGATTACGTCGATGTTTGAAATACATGTTTGTCTTTCTGAGCAATTGGAAGTTTGTTAGTTGTCTCTCTACATTAACTTCATCAGTTAATTAAATTTACTTAACCGAAGGTGCCGCCCTTCAGTAGCTAGAGACTTAAGGAGTATGGGAATTTGTATTATTTCATAGTGAATATTTGAGGTGGTATTTTGTACCTCAGCTGTATAAAGTCCTCTGCTTACAATTACAAACATTAAATCCTATGTTAATAATTGTAACTCCTAAAGGAAACATCTATTAAAAAATAACCTGTGGAAGATCCCCCAGACCTCCTTAAGGAATTCTTTCCTGCATTCCGGATGTGTCAGCCTATCTGTAAGCAGAAGCACATCTGTTGATCTCACAGCCATTGAAGTGTTTTGAGGGTAGCGGGGTAATTTTCATCAGGTTCAAATGTGTTCAGAGCTGGATGGTTTCCAATGATCCAAAATTAATTATGGCAGCATAGACATCACAGTGTCGAACATTCAGACAGTTCAGCACATTCAGTGTCATTGGATTGTCACCTGAAATTCAACACAATCATGAGTGGCTTTGTTCAAACTAATATATGTCTCTCTGGAGAAAACCAAAGGTTAATCTACTGTTTTGAAATCTGTGTGGCTGTGTAAGACTGGAGCCTGTACCAACCGCTAGAAGACTGTTAGATACACAGCAGGGACATTCTGTGACACTGTGAAGGAACATGGAGAACAGCTGAAATCTGCTTTTCTTCTGCTATTCCACGTACATGAAAGAGAGGTCAAAGGAGAAGGGTGGTGGGCCCCCAATGCAGAAAGCATCTAGTTGTCATAGCAACCTTTCATCTGTAGGAGAGGGAAGAGGATATAGAGTTACTCTTATGAAAACATCTGTGACTCATGTGTGGCTCCCAGTCATCCCAGACACCCATGATCCTCTTGAGAGCATCATGTGTACATCTCTCATGTCGAGGGACAGGCACCACCATCACATAGACACACAGTGTGGCGTCCTCTGCCTTATCCATTGATTCTATTTTCCCCTAGATTATTTTTGGTTGTAAAGTAATCCAATGTTTACAAAAAAGTCTGGGCTGATTTTAATAGCATTAGTCTGACGATTTACATTGCCTTACTGGAAATTGGCATGTCAGAAGGGAAGAAGGGAAACGTCTGTGTCTGATTTGTGGAATAACCACTGCCTCCTAGTTCATACTAACAGTCCACAGAGCCCTGAATCTGGGGGGATACTCTTGAGGATTTCCAGTTCTGTCTGTCCAGGTAGGCTTTTCTAGGCATTCAATGAGACATGGTGTTCTCTTATGTTTTTAAAGAGGGCTCACATTGGGGTCTTAATACTGACTGGATTAGTGATTTACTTTTATTGTGGCCTAGCCTCATGGAAGACACTGGGAGAAGAGGGGGCCATGTTGACTGCCAGGAAGTATGTCGTAGTTATTGGTCCAGGCTGGTGCTGTAACTTACCTGCAAAGACAGTGTATAGGAGCTGGGCATGGTTTTATTCTCTCCACACCTGTTTTCCAGTGGGTGATATCCTTTGTCCTGGAACAGATTCCATTTTTTGTGCAGTGTTCCCAGAGAACATAAATTGATGTTCCAGGTTCTGTTCAACATTGTGGAGTTGCCAGGAGTCTAAGGCAGGATCACAGTGGTTAGAGGAGAGAGGAAGAGTTATCTGGGAAAGCAGAGGTGCACAGAAGTGGTTCTTTAGTGTCTCCTTGCATTGGTGGGGCTTCCTCACTGGGGTAAAGGACCTTACAGGAATCTAAGAGAAATGGCAAAGTCCTGAGATTGCTGTCTTCCTAGTGCTTCAGGAAGCCTCCAGAAGTAACATTCCTCATGTTTTCTCCCTGTCTGTGTGTACACTGGAGATTGAGCTGAAGGTCTTGTATGTTCTAGTCAAGTGCTGTACTTCTGGGGTACAACCTTAGTCCTGTTTTCCCCTTTTAACATATGGCCTCTCCTTCACAGATAAGCCAGCATAACAATGGGTTAGTGGCTTTGCCTGCATAAGACATGTCTGTGTGTAGTCAAAGCTTGAGTCTCTGGCATTCTTTTGTCTGTCTGTCTGTCTGTCTGTCTGTCTGTCTGTCTTCCTGCCTGCCTGCCTGCCTGTCTGTCTACCTGTCTGTTAGAGAGCACATGTCATCTAACTGTGCAGTTTTCTGCACATAGATAAGTCTTTAAGTAAAGAATAGCTTAAGGGTTACTAAATAAACCTTGAGTTGCTTGCAGTCTTCTTTTGAGTGGGGATTACAGGGAAGTTTGGGCCTTGTCATCTCTCTGTGACATTGGTCTGTATGTCTCACAGAGTCCCCAAGTGCACAGCAGGGTTTTTAGTATCTCTCAAGGGATCAAGTCCATGAGTTCACTTTTGTGGCAGTATGTTCTTCCAGTGTGAAGGTGGTCAGCAGCCATGATAAGGAAGAGGAAGATGGGCTTTCACGGAGAGTAAGACTTTAGTAGGCTGAGTGCAGCACTGTGGCCCCTGCCCCAACCTTCACTGCATCTCTCTAGCAGGAAGTTTGGGTAAATTGGAATGCCTCTCTTTAAGGCCCAGTGTGTTGGTCAAGATCACTAGTTGGTCTCCAGGCTCCAGAGAAGAACCATTTCTGTTTTCCCCAGGCTCTCCTAGTGTGTGCATACCAAGGGGAATATTGGACCTGGTCTAGTATTCATGGTGTCACAAACATGAGTTTGGCACACAGCATGTACTTCCCAAATTATGAGCTCATCACCCAGGTGTCAACAGCAGTAGGGGCAAGGCAGGTAACACCCATCCTTTCCCTCCTTTTGTCTTATGGAAACCTGAAAGACAGTCATTTATTTAGGGGTAAAGTTTGACCAGTACTTTAAAAATAAGGACCAAAACACTGCAAAGGAGTTCTTAACTCTTCTTCATGCAGGACTGTTGCTATTGCTTAAAACTTGCCTGTCAATTGTGTCTGTGTTTTAGTGTTGGGTATTTAATTTGTACATATGGACTTATGTTCCAATTACTCATCAAATCCTATACATTCTAGAAAGACTATGTATAAGTATGCATGCTATCTATTAAATGACACATTCTCACTTAAATGAGGGTGTCTTCATTCTGCCATTAGCATCAGCTCTGTGACTTTCCCTTAACTCTGAGGGACACCCTTGGCCTTATTTTGTTCTGTTCCTCATAGAATAAGCCAAACGTAGCAAAGGGTTAGGGACTTTACATGTGATGTGCACCTCTAGGTGCGTTCAACTCTAAGGAAGCTACCAAGGCATAGCTCCAGAGCAAAGAAGAGATTGTCCTGGCAAATGTCCCTGATGGGATATCTCCCTCTGTGGCTTCTCAGTGCATTCCTGGCATTTCCCCTTCCTTTAGAAGTGTGGCTGGCTAGTGAACCTCCTAAGATAATAGCTACTGAGTATCCAAGTGTGACGCCCTCTGGATTTAATGGTCCTTGGGTTTCAGGCATCCATTCAGAAGGCTGTGCTAGTCTGAATTGTCTGTTGGAGCTGGGCAGTTCACAGGGGAAAGAAGTTTACTCTGTCTCATGGTTCTGAAATCCATGTGTATAGTGCCCTATGGTACACACATCTATGTATCTACCGAGGCCTCACCACTATGAAGTCAAAGTCTGATGGAGAGGAGAGGATGCTTGGTGGCAGCCTTGTCTATGGAAGAAGTACATAAGTCTTTCTTTAAACTAGCCTGATCACTTCTCCAAGCCCCTTACCTCTCCATACCATCACACTGGCACCAAGCCCTCCACCTCTCCATACCATCACACTGGCAGTGAAACTTCAGCGGGCATTCCAATGGGAGCAAAGCACAGCCAAGCCAAATGATTTCTTAAAGTTCCAAGCGATACTGACAAGTACAAAAGGAGCGTCTGAGCATTTAGAGGCAGACAGAGAACTTAGCAACCACTCTGCTTATCAAAAAGACTCCTCTTCCATAATCCATGCTGCTCTAGCAAGCTTGTTCCTGAAAAGCTTAAAACAGAATAAATGGATAGTAACAACCTAAGCTTATGGTCACTTTCAAATATACTTGTGGGATTTCACAAGGATTTGAGTACTAGGAGAGACAGTACTGAAAACATGGGATTCGTTTATAATGTGACCAGAAAGTTTGGACCCAGTTCAGTTCATTTCTTTATACTAGGGTCAGTGTCTGGAAAAGTCTTGGTGTCAGAATTCTGTGGGTTAAATTTTTAAAATTGAAATGCACAAAGTAATTTTGGTTTAGTGGCTCAGGATGGACATGAAGTTCCGTGGAGGGTGGAACTGTGTAGCTCCCAGTGGGCTACAGGACAGGGACAGGTCATGCATAGCTCTCCAGTAGGGCAGTGTGCCCACCGGGGTGGTAAAGTGGAACCCCTGACCTCTCAGGAGGGTGCTGACAAGTGCGGTAGCCAGGTTGGAGGCTGTGGACTTGTGCTGCAGTCATGCAGAGAGGAAATGGCGTGAGGCAGAGTTGGCTGGCTCAGATCCGAAGCCCTTTTCCTTAAGGGCTGGCTGCCATCCCTGTAGCACAGTCACTGTAGTCAGTGGTTCCGGAGGCTGTGGTATAGCTGACAGCTGGTTGTGCTTTCAGAATTGGAAGAGCAAGGATGATGATAACCAGATCTAGGCAGTGCAACAACAGGCTCAGTATCTGATGGCTTTTCCCTAAATACCAAGTTCTGCAAAGAAAACCACGGCACCTAAACACTGCCCAAGCTTAACGTCTTGCTGTAGTAGCTTAGCATCCTCACTGTCCCGAGGATGGCTGTGTGTTGGCTTCTAGAGCTTAAGGGGAGGTGTTTCTTCTCTTTGGCAGGAGCTTCTTATTTTGTCGTTCATTTTGAAAGAAAACAAATCAAATCAATAATTGCTTGTAAGCGCATTTATGTAGTTCAAGCTACCATCATATATTATCATTCTGCATGGCCTCTCGGGAGCCTGGACTCTATGGATAGCTTCTTGGGTCTCTTCCAGTTGTAGTCACATATCGGCTGGCCCTGGAGTCAACACAGCTGGCCTCTCACAGCTGGGTGTAAGAAGCGGTCTCATTTACATTATGGATGCGACCGGTTCTAGCCATGCTCCTCTCCTCTATGCAAAGACGTGGGCTTCAGGAGACAGGAAGTGGAAGTTTCCAGCCTGTGCCCAGAAACTGGCACAGGCCTATTTCCTCTGAATACTTTTGGGTGCACAGTTGTAGGGCTTTCTAGCTGTGCAAGGTTGGAGAAACTGAGTGTGCCCTGACGGGTGAGAAGCGGAGCACACTGCAACAGAACCTGTGGGAGTGGAGATTGTGCGTAGGCCGTCTGTGGGAAAGGCCATCTGCCACTCCATTCCTCCTGCGCAATGGCTGGGAACTGAAAAGATCACGTGTAATCGTATGCTTCAGTCTGTCACGCTTGCCTTCATGTCTGCACACAGGGCTCAGGAGCCAACAGGGTAATTTAAGCAAACACAACTTGTGAAGGCCAAACTTAGCCCCTACAGAGTGGGGGCTCCTTTTGACTCTGGTGGCTTTTGTTTTTGTGAATACAAGCTTCACAGTTTCCTACAATATCAGTGCCTTCTAGGTGGTTTCAATATACTGGCAGGACAAGGTAATTGTAGTGGTCATGAGGGAGGCTCTTGGGTGCAGGTTGTATTTGAAGCACAGTTGTGATGTATCCTAAAGGAGAACTTTGGACGTCTGTTAAGTTAGTGGCTCCTGATCTGTGCTAGTCCTGTGAACACTTGAAACGGTTCGTATGTTAGCATGCTAGCATACTCCACGGTGAGCAGTCTCTAATGCCGGTGGGTCTGACTCTTGGCATGAGCCAGTGAACAGAAACTGTTATAGCTGCACTGTGGCTTGATGTCTTTCTCTCCTCAGAAATGCATTCACTGGGCAGCTGGCTTTCCTTCCTGGCTAGGTCCACTGCACACAGGAGCACCTTCACAGAGAGAGTGAAGGGATGGGAAGAAAGCAGCAATGTTTGCTAAAAATATAACCAGGGCTGGGCGATGCCGCTCCACTTTGTATAAAAGCAGACAGCTCAATGTTATCAAAAGGGCAGTCTTGGCTCCTTATCTACTCCTGCCCTACCAGATCCTTTGCAGACCTCAGGCTCTGGAACCCATCAACATTTTGCTTCTGGTGTATTTTCTCCTCTGGAAGCTGTAGAGAGGAGGTGAGGAAAGGAGGCTCATGGCTTGAAGGTATGATATCCACAGCGTGGTGGCTGGATCCTTCTACCCAGAGCCTCAACACATTCAAGGTCTGGTCAGTTCTCTTCCCGCTCCATGTGGCCTGAGTGGCTGCTAAACCCCCGGTTACTCGAAACTCTGAATGGTTTCCTGTGTTTAGCCAGCACTTGCCTTGCATTTTCTTACAACACTCACATGGACTGTGGTGTGCCGTCTGTCTCTGAGGGATGGCTAAGGTCAACACGTGTCCTGCAAGCGTAGGGAATGAAGGGAGAAGCTAAGAACTCCACTCTTCAGTCACGTGTGTTGGTGGTGTCTGCTTTCAGTCACTGTCAACCTGTTAAAGTAAGTAGCTGACCCATGTTTTGAGTGGGATGAGAATCCTGGCCTCTGACTGCTTCCTGCCCAGCCCAGCATCTTCTCTGGCTATCAGCAAGAAGGGAAGCTGGAATCAGCACAGATCATGAAGTTGTACTGCCCAGTACTTCTTGGGACCTTCAGTTGCTCTCAAGGCTATGGTTGCAGAGACCGCAGGGGGCACATCAGCATACAGTGTTAGAGGCCAAGGTAATTTTCATGAGACCTTGGGAAGCATTTCTACCGTTAGTTAGTTAGCCTCCCTGAGCTGGATAGTCCTCATTTCTAAGCTGACATCTTTATCAGACAGTGGACAGCTATTTACATAATTGAAGGCACTGGTGAATTAATTTTGATAAAATCGGTGAACTGTATTACCTGAGGACAGGCCTCATAAATGCAGTCTAAGGTACGCTTAATCTCCTTTATCTAAACATGCAAATATCTACTTGGATATTGGTTTGTGCACGCTTATCCCACTTGGCATTCAGGTAATCCTAACCTTAACTGTTTATCCCCACATTTTGTTATGCTTTAGATAGTTGGAGGGAGTGGAAAGAGGTGGGGTGTCTGGATTCAGTCTTCTTTGCCTGTTCGCATACTCCTTAGAAGTGACTTTCAACATCGAGAACTTGGCTGTGAGATCTATAGTTAGTAATAGCTTTCTAGCAGCCATGCTTTTTAGTGGAGTGGTTTATTAACAAGGAAAGACACAGCCTTTTGCATCATTTCTTTCTGGCAGTCATGTGAATGGATTCCAGAGTTTCTAGGCCTCTTCGTAGCTATTAAAAACAGAATTGCTGTAGTCATTATAGTTATTAATCTTTCTGTCCAAACCTTGAGTAAGATTAGAGATTCCAAAATGTACTTTTGGTCTCCATTACATTTATCAGAACAAATTTTCTTAAATTCCCGAGGTTCTATGTCCATCCCTGTATTAGTCTGCACTGAAAGAAAAGACATTTCTCAGGTTCCTGCCCAGGGAAATTTGGATCCCAAGCATCCTCGAGTGCCTCTCACACTTACAAGGTTCTCATTGAGAAAGGCCTGCAAAGAAGTGGGGATTTTTTTTTTTGGTCCCCCTGCTTGGCTGTCCCGGCATTTACAACAGAGCCAGGCATAGCCTTTATCAATTTTTGATAAAGATGTCTGAAGATGTCTGTCTCTTTGCACCTGAGTGTGGGCTGCTGCTTTGGGACCCGTGTCCTTGAATCCTAACAGAGATAGCTCAAGCACTGGGCCTCAGGAGTATGTGGGGGAAGCTTCTCTTCTTCTGGTGGATTAGGAAGCAGAAAGCAGAGGAACAGTGAGTCAGGTGCTATGTTCTATGACCTGCTCTCAGCCACCTATTTCTGCTAGTCAAGCTCCACAGTTTTCAGATGGTGACATCAGCTTGGTATTAAGCCTGATCCGTATGTGAGTCTGAGGGGAACGTTTGACATCTGAACCTGCACGTGATCTGGCGTATCAGGCTCTCTCTCAGGTTCTGTGTTTTTATATCACCTCTGAACAATCCGTGAACACACTCATAAAGACTTACGTTACCAATTTCATCCTGTCTTAAAATTCTGCTCTCCTGGTATGAAAGCAGCCATTGGGAACTTGCAGAAGTGTGTGTGTGTGTGTGTGTGTGTGTGTGTGTGTGTGTGTGTGTGTGTATGTCTGTGTCTGTGTGTGGCCATGTTTCCATAAGGCTTTATTTGCACAAACAGCAGTGGGCTAGGTTTTGCTGACAGACCACAGTTTTCAATTTCTTACTAAGACCTTCTAAATATCTGTTTCAGTAGTTAAGTCATGGCACACTAATGGCATCTTTGTGCAATCCACATTCACATCTGCTACTTTGCTGTTCATCGTATCCTCATCTGCACTGTGTGTGCCATTTGCACTTTTTTCCTTCTCTCTCTGTTTTGTTAGCTTGTTTTTAGACATCAGTGTTGCTTTTAGTGACTTAAATATCCAACACACACACACACACACACACACACACACACACACCTTGCATGCACGTACACACATGCACACATATGCTTAGCATATAGCTGACAAAATGTTCATATTTGTTTGTAATTGTATTAATAATAGTTGAGAACGTGAAAATTCTTTTAGTCTGACCAAAAAGTCTTAAGTATTTTGTATGGTTATCAACAACATTTGTATTTCTTTCCCTAGGCTACTGAACAAATCGCCCCACATTTGGAGTTCTTTGAAAGCAACAGTGCTCAATTCTCTCAGTTTTGGATATCACAAATTCAAACTCAAGGTGTTGCCTTTTGCTTCCTTTAGGAGAGCATTCTGCACTCCTGACCCCTCCCCCCATCTCCCATCCCACCCCACCCCTGATGCCTAGCTTTCAGGGCCTGGATACTGTTCTTGGCATTCTTTGGCTTGTAGGAACAAGGGGTCAGGACCTGCATCTGTGGTCACATGCAGTTCTCTCTGTGTGGCTGGTGCCTTCACATGGCTTCCCTACAGAGACACCAGTCATTGGATCCAATTTAATCCAGCATGACCTCATTGTAATTTAATTAACTGCATCTGCAAAATCCTTTTTACAAATGACATAGTCTTTGAAGTTCCAAGTGGGCCTAAATGTGGTGTGTGTATGGGGGGTAACTATTAGACTCCATACAGCTCTACAATCAGTTGGTCATGTCCCTGGGGAAGGGAGCAGGAAACCCATGCATTTTGATGTAAGCTGCTGTAGGGCTTAGGAGCTTCCATGTCCCCTCAGAGCCTCCTGGCTTCCTTGCATTGCATATGGTCCAAGGAATGAAGTTCCTGGTGCTTACTAGCTATTGCTCCATTTGTTCCTGCTGTGTGTCTGCTTTGCTCTTGCCAATTGTCAGACACAGGCTGAGGAGGGGGGTTATTCAGTGGTAATTTGTGATTTGTTGATAAAGTATTGAGTCCTTCTTTCTCCTCTTTATTCCTTCCTCTGGCCTTTGTGTACTTGTATAAAGAGACAGGACTTAAATTGCATTTGTTTTGATTTCTGAGCTTTTCTAAGTCATTTTCTACCACAGTGTGGAATGGTTGTAATTTTAGCTACAACATGAAAATGCTATGGAGATTTGATTTTTTTAAACTTTGTTTTATTAAGTCTGCCATTGAAGAAACCAGTCACTCCCTCTAAGAAGCTCATTTCTTTCTGGGGACTGCGACAAAGCTGGAGGTGGGGTCACATACACATGACATCACAACATTTCAAATGGGACTGGCAGGCATCTGCTGCTGCCTCACAATGACTTCTGAGGCCATCTGGCCACCCCACATCTCTCCTCTGAGCTTCAATTCTTGTCCCCATTAATATCTTGATTGAAGTCATTAGTTTTTGTTATATAAATAAAGAATGGATTTCTTGAGGTGGTACTAAACATTCTTATTAGCTATGCAGATCAAATCACTTTAATCACTCAGTAATTGCTTTATCAAACTTGACAAGACATCAAAACTCCAAGAGCATACTTGCATAGTCTTTGGAAAAGAAAAAAACTAATGCCATTTTAATAGCAAGCAAGCTGCATCTGTCCATGTGTATAAAAGGCTGGACAGACTCAATTTCAATTGAAAACCAATTTTGTCAAGGGTGGACAAGAATTCTACATCTGAGTGCAAAGGTGTGACATAGAACCTTGTAGTGGTGGCATAGAACCATTCAGAGCCTTTTGTCAAGATGTGCATTCAGTATGTACCAGTGTCCATTAAATATCATTCGGGTGCTTATGCTTTGGATGAATATTCCAACTGGAAATCCTTTTCGTTTCTTCTCAGAAGGTGGGGAGCAGAAGCCCTCAGGGGATACTGTCTTATGAACTCTTTCTTTGTGAGCTAACTCTTCTCCTTTTCTCTGTGGACCACACAGCCTGAGTGCTCCTGAGGTGTGTGGTCCTTCACAACATCATCCTGATTTTATCGTGGTTGTCAGCATCCTTCATGGTGTAGTCTGTGGGAGTGTAAGTTCTGTGAGGCTGCAGAGATGACAGAGCTCTGTTAAGGAATTTTTGCAGGGTAGATGAGGTCAGTTGCATGAGAGGCTGCCTAAGACCTTTCTGGAGCCTAGCTAGTTGGGATTTGCAGGAAACAGGTGGGATCTCACTGATACCTGAACCCGCAGGGATAGTGAGGAGGAGCCTGAGGACATAGCTGATAGACAAAAGTACTTTCTTATGAAATCTGATATGTGACTTGGGAATTCACCAGACAAGGCCATCGTCTTCTCTGATCTGTGCTTCTGGACAGTGCTCAAATCACCTCCATGGAGATGCGACAGCATCCTGCACCCTAAATGATGCACATTGATGAAAGGGGCTCAGGGTATGAAGGAAAGAAAAGGCTTTTTCTGGAGATGACTCTGGATGTGAAAAGAACTGTTGATATGAAAGGAAGTTTTCCTGGTACTTTGTAGGCCTAGAGGAAAGAGCTAGAATCAATGGGAGTCGTGGTGGTGGTAGTGGAGGTGGTGGTGGTGGTGGTGGTGGTGGTGGTGGTGGTGGTGGTAGTGTGTAGGCAC
The DNA here is from genome assembly GCF_011064425.1 of Rattus rattus. Taxonomy (NCBI): domain Eukaryota; kingdom Metazoa; phylum Chordata; class Mammalia; order Rodentia; family Muridae; genus Rattus; species Rattus rattus. The sequence goes on along the minus strand of NC_046156.1, from coordinate 148,552,431 downwards.
TTAATAATTCAGAGCCTTAAGGAAATGCACTGGCTGGCTTTGGGTCCTCTAATTGATCTGATAACCCACTTAGCGGGAATACACTGAACAGCATTAAATCCCAGATGATTAATCTCTGAAGTTTGCTTGGCATTCATCCTTTTTGTTGATCACATTTTTCTTCCTTTTCTTTTCTTTTCTTTCCTTTTCTTTTCTTTTTTTGTGTGTAGAATCAGTATTTGTGGGCAGAGAAGATATTTGGATCTGTTAAACAAAATATATTTTCAAGAACATTTTGTAGTACTTTGAGATCTGTAGACAAGCTGTTGTTAGTCAGGGAGTTTACATGTACATGAGTGTACATGTATGGGCACACCTGTCATAGTGTGTGCATATGTGGATGTCAGCAGATAGTTTGTGGAAGTCACTTCTCTCCTTCCACCTGTGGGGTTCGGGGGTCCAACTTAGTCAAATAGGCTAAAGATATGGGTCAGTTGGTAAATGGTTGCCATGAAAGGACAATCCTCTGAGGATGATCTCCTGTGTCTAAAAGCTTGTCATGGTGACTATCATCCTAGAACGGGGAGAAGGGAAAGAGACAGGAGAGTTCCTGGGAAGTGCCAGCCAGTTGTTCAAGGGTTAGTGAGAGACCCTACTTATATAAAAGCTAGTAGCCACTGAGGAGGATACCCAACACAGATCTTGGTATGTGTATGTGTATGTGCACACATTTGTAGATACACACATGCATACACACACACACACACACAGCATACACTCAGTTGTACATGTACACACATACATACTCACATGCATAAACATGCATATACACACATACAATCATTCTAGTGGTCACATCATGTGATGATGTGCTTGGTCAGTACAACTTCTCTGATATTGTTGAGCAGCTGCCTCTCCCTCTCATCTCTCAACCCTCACCTCTCCCTCTCTCCTCTCAACCTTCATCTCTCCTTCTCTTCTCTCAGTCCTCACCCCTCTTCTCCTCTCTCAAACCTCACCACTCCCTCTCTCCTCTCAGCCCTCACTTCCACCTGACCTTTCCTAAGTCTTTCGGACTCTAACCTCCTTCACAATTGTGTCAGAATCCTCCACTTCAAAAGTCTGAGCCATCCCTTCCCTGCTCTCTCCCTACCACCTCTTTTCTTCTACTTTCTGGCCTCTAGTATGATTTGTCTATTTGGGGTTTGTGTCCTTTAAAGTCTGGCTTAGTAGAATGCACATTTTATTTTTTTTTCTGGAATGAGCAGGTGCTCAAAAGATATTAAACAGCTGAGAGCTGTGTGTGAGAGGAGGTCACCCCCTCACAGCATGGTTCTCACTGCACACATGCAAGCGTGTGTGTGTGTGTGTGTGTGTGTGTGTGTGGTATATTCACTCTGGGCTCCTAAAAGGCTTCCTGATGAGCCGTAGTGTGACCTGATATCACTTGCCACTTTCACCCATTTTTCCTCACAGACTTGTGTGTCAAGCATTGTGGGGTTTGGAGACAGTCTGCTCTCCCTAGCATTTTCCTTCATGAAGATCAGAGTATTGGTTGTGATAAGTGTTCTGATAGTCTCTGCAGAAAGACGTGCTCTGTAAGAATTAGCAAGTCCTTCCATAACAGAAATGCATTACAGTGAACTAAGGGGAGGGGAATCTGGCCATGGAATAGAGTGGTTGGAGCACAGGGTGATGGGCAAGCCTGAAAAAGCAGCCTGTGCCGCTCTGAACTTGGTGTTTGCAGTCTTGGCCTGTGCTGGGCAGCCCTTAACTGTGTGGATTTTGTAATAGTTTACTGTGCCGGGTTGTTAGTTCTTGGCTCCAGTACACAATGCTGATTGGAAACATATCTGAGGAATTTTCCCTTCCACTTAAGACAGAGTGCCCAGTGGCGAGCCTATAAAAGACTTCCTTCAGCATTAATTATGTGGTTTGAGAAAAATAAATGGGTAAATTAGAGAATTAGCACTGGGTGGAAACTCAGCAGAAATGGACAGAGCAGCTGGCTCAGTCAGGCTGGTTCTGGGGTTGATGAAATGCTGTTGCTTTTCTGGACCTGGCGTTGGATGGCGAAGCATGTGCATCCATCCTCCTCCTTTAGCACAATGTGAGAAAGCAGGATCAAATTTACACACCCACATATGAGCTCACATACTTACAGATGCTCACCTATTTTGGCCTCTCTTCATTAACAACATGCCCTGTACAGTATTTTGCAAAGGCTGTAGCATTGTGTTTAGATCGTAGTTGAAGGTGGGATTCTTGCTTTAGGAAAGTCATAGCTGGAACATGACTTCACATGACATTAAGTTTTCATCTTCCAGTCAGGATGCAATAATGACGTGATAGCCAGTGATGACATATATTCACGACTTTATAACATGCTGGACTCCCTCATGTAGCCATGATAGTGATAAATTCAGGTCGCAGGTGACCTCAAATGAACCTTCACCCAATGAAGCCGTACATGTATTTTCTGCTCTTGCATGAAATGAAAATAAACACTGGGTCAAAGGTGACCATATCATTTTGACTGTGAAATGACCATTGACAATGACACTTTAAATAGCCCTTCACTGTCCTCTGCTTGACTCAGCGTCTTACCAGCTTTGAAATAAAGCATCTGTTTGCTCCTCATGTCCTCTGTGCACACTAAGCAGTGCACAAGTTTGTCTGAACAGAGAGCAACATGGAATCTGAGAGCAAAGCAGAGGCTGGGGAACAGGTACATGGGTCAAGAGGCAGGGCATCTGGAGAGGCACACAGGACGGTTGGGAGGCAGGGTTCAGTGGAGAGCCCTGGATAGAGTTGGTCCTCAAAAGAAGGCTCTGCTCCATTATCTCTGTAAATAATGTCCTCTTTCTTTTGATGTTTAGGTAGGAATTTTAAAGGACAGGTTTATTAAGAGCAGTAGCTGAGATCTTGGGGGCCATTCATATTCCCTAGATATTAATTAAGAATCTTAGACATTTTTTAAAAGAATTCTTTAGAATGTCTTTAAAGCTGGTGATGTTCTACTGTCTTGACTTAATGTTACCTCCAAAAAGGGATGGCTTTCAGTGAACAATTTAGCTGACTCAAAGATGGCTGGATTTTATCTTCTGACTGCATGAAAATGTAGCTTAGGATACATTGACTCATAACACAGGTGCAAAAACAACTCTTACCAATTCCACAGCAAGTGCTGTCACTGATGGTGACTGGGTAACAGGTCTACGCGACTGTTTTCTGCATATTGGGCTCTTCCTTGGGGAGGATTTGTTCCTGGTTGATTGTTTTGCAATTGTAAGAGTTACTTTGCCCTTTGTAAATGGCAAGGCATTTTTGAGTTTTGTCTGGTTTCCATAGCTACTACTTATTATTTTTGGAAGAGGCAACGAACGCTTTCCTTGTGATGATATTAATCTTCCCTTCTCCTAGCCTTTCTTACCTGTTGATACCAAAGCCATGAGCAGAAGAGTAAGACCCTTTAGGTTAATTTGCTGCTGCTTTTGTGTTCTAAATCTGGAAACTGAGTTGCTTTGGTTACCGGAAACCAGTTAGGAAGGAATCAGCTTATGGCTAAGCTGCAGCCTACAATTTCTGTCTGTCTCTGCCTCTCTGCCTCTCTGTCTCTCTGCCTCTCTCTCTCTCTGTCTCTGTGGTGTGTGTGTGTGTGTGTGTGTGTGTGTGTGTGTGTGTGTGTGTATGTGTGTGTATGTGTGTGTGTGTCCCAGAATATTCTCCTACTTAGGTTTTGAGACAGGCTCTCTCACTGAGCTGCTCTCTCTCAGCTAGACCGGACAGCATGACTCTTGGAAACCATTGTTTTCACACCCCTCACCAACCCTGTGGTTTTGTAGAGAATGGCTATGGTCAGCTTTTATGTAGGTGCTGGGCATCCAAACTGAGTTCGCCCTCTTGCTTAGGCAACACGACCCTGAGGCATCTTCCCAGCTCCACCCCTAGATTCTTCGGTGATATTTTCTTCACACAATTGCTGGGCAAAGAGTCACTCACTGTAGATTATCTAAGTATAGTGATGTTTTCATACAGTAATTAGATGAAAAACCTTTTGGCTAACTGATCTTTAGCCTCATTAACTATGGACTTAACTGTCAGTGTTTTGAAGAGGAGATACAGAGCGAAGCACTTTTAGTCTTATTGTTTGACCTCTTCATACTTATCCCTTAGTTTCTCGCACCTTGACATTCAGAGCCCCGTATGATGCTATGGAAATGCAAATCCTTACTAAGGCTCAGGATAGGCCTGAGATTTCCCCCAAATTCTTAGAGGCTGCAGGTGGTACTGTTGCTGCTGCTCCTGCATCTCAGCTTGGGCATCAAATGCTGATGCTACGAGCAGTTTGAGCACCAGTTTGGACCTGGCTCCTGCATAGACTTTTAGTGAGCAAGCTCCAAAATATTTAGACTCTATCAATATATTTTTATGGGGGGTGAGTAGTAGTTATCAATAGGCTTCCCAGAATTTGATTTTCCTTTGGCCCTTGGCCAATTGAACTCTGATGACACTAGGGCATGCTTTTCCTTCCACTCCAGGTCTGAGAAGAGCTTCCTCTTGTGCACTTCCTATTACGGTAATCGATGTGGAAGTAAATAGCCAACAGGCAATATGGAAGGAGTGAACTGAACTGTGTGCTCATTGACATTTATTTGCCTTGTCCATGGGAACGAGCCAAAGTGAGAGCACCGGGTGGGGCAGAATCTAGTGTATTGTGCCTCTTCTGCCTTTGTGGGACTGTGGTTCAGATTTCAGAGTGAACATCTATGCTTCTTTTTATTATTCCTATTCCTACTTACCCTACAGGTTGTTTGTGTATATACGATGTCTTCTGCTTCTCTGTTTTTATGGGATTCCTTAATTCCTGAGTGTGTTTCTGGATCTGTCTTAGTTAGGGTTTTACTGCTGTGAACAGACACCATGACCAAGGCAATTCTTATAAGGATAACATTTAATTGGGACTGACTTACAGGTTCAGAGATTCAGCCCATTATCATCAAGGCAAGAATATGGGGGCATCCAGGCAGGCATGGTGCAGGAGGAGCTGACAGTTCTACATCTTCATCTGAAGGCTGCTAGCTGAAGACTGGCTTCCAGGCAACTAGGACTAGGGTATTAAAGCCCACATCCACAGTGCCACACCTACTTCAACAAGGCCACACTTACTTGAACAGCAAGCTACCTTCTAGTAGTGTTACTCCCTAGGCCAAGCATATGCAAACCACCACAGTATCTACGCCCGCTTCTCCTGCCTTTTCTTAGGCTCCTTTCCTTTGGTTTGTTTCACCCTATTGCAATGTGTTTATTTTATCATATTATATTCATTTTTATTAGTTTGTAGATGCCTATTTGTTTTTTAATGAGAGACAGAAAATGGTGAATTTAGATGGGAGGGAATGTGGGAGTAACTGGGAGGAGAAAACAGGGAGAAACTGTAATCAGGACATAATGTATGAAAAATCCTTTTCAATAAAAGAAAAATGGTAGGTGTGTATATTTATGTGCTGTACAGTATCTTTATTTCTTCTATTAGTGTGTGCATGTATGTGTTCATGGATGTATGTGTAAGTGTGTAAATATGAAGTGGCATTTGTATGGGTGTCATCTGTGTATGTTTGTGTACCTCAATAAAGGCAGAGTTTGACTTAAATTCAGTGATGTGTCCTGCTAAATGGATACAGATCATAATTAACATAGTCGTTTGGTAAATTTTTTAATGCAATTGCTTTGGATATAAGAGTAGTATGCTTGGTAGGAAAAAAAGAAACTGTGTCATACTGATTTCATAAAGGTCAAACAACTGCATGCCGATATGCCCAGATGGTTCATTAAGAGAGGCGTTTCCTCAGCATCCATGTATAAGACAGGCAGCCCTGGCTACTGCTGGTGCAGGGGTGATGCCCTCTGAGGACCTCACCGCTGCTTCAGGGACATATCTGGATTTCAAGCATGCTGCTTTGGGGGAACACTAAAGAATTAAAAGCACATCATACCCTGAAGTTTAAATTTCATACTCACTTTGAACCGTTTCTTTTTGTTATTTTCTTTTTGTGAAAGTTGCCACAATCTGAGCACCGTTGAGGTGGCTGTAGTCTTGGGATAGTCCCCCAGCACCCCTGGGAATGGTTCAGGCCATGATAACCTGTGTCTGTCCCGCTGTTAGCAGCTGGGAGTGCGCCTGTTTGTGCCATTCTTAGATAACCTAGGCGTAATTTGGAGCATTACACATTCTCTCAGCCTCTCTGCAGATCCCTCTGATGCTATTACCTTATTAGGCATGCATTTTTCACACTTATTTCATGGATCTCTGTCAAACTTTCCACACACTCCCAATGTTACATAAGCTTCCCTCCGTCAAGTTGTTAAGGAGTTGCTAATTTTCAGTTGTTTTACGGACTAATGGCTTTTGGGAACAGTAGTCTCTCATGAATCACATGTTGGGTTTTCTCAGGCCCTGCTTGAGTGAGTTTTAGACATCTGTGCTTTAAATGTATGGGACAAAAAGGAGGTATACAGGCAAGTAGGGCTTCGTAGTGTGGGATGCACGGAAGAGAAGATGTCTCTAGCCTCATGGCTGCCATCCTCATGGCTGAGACTCTATAAGTCCATTCCAGAGAAACAGAAAGGATAGAAGATAGAAACATCTCTCATGGGCATGTAAATAAAGCATTGGCTCACATGGTAATGGGGACTGAGGAGGTCCTGTCTTTGTTCTTTGAATGCTAAATTACCAAGGAGTCCTTCTCTTCTCTTCTCTTCTCTTCTCTTCTCTTCACTTCTCTTCTCTTCTCTTCTCTTCTCTTCTCTTCTCTTCTCTGCCTCCCACTCCTCTCCTCTCCTTCCCCTCCCCTCCCCTCTTCTCTTCTCTTCTCTTCTCTTCTCTTCTTTGTCATCTTCAAGGGTCAAAGGTGGATGTCCCAGCTCAGGGAGTGCCCTTCTTCCTCCCTCCTTGTTCTGTTTGAGCTTTCAGTGGATTACAGGATGGACAGCTAACCTGTTGGAGGCAGATTTCCCTTACTTACTCTACTGTTTCAGATTCTTGTCTTGTCCAATATTTAATCAATTACTTGTAAGTATAGCTGATGCTAAATGACTAAACCTTTGCTCTTGAGCATATCCTACAAAGATTAGGTAATGGGTGTGATTTCCTTTTGTAATTTCTTTGCTGTTTTAAAAAAATGTGACTTGGATGCAGAATAAAACATTTTCAGCAATATCACTTTAAATTTTATATCTCTGCTGAAAGAATTAAAAAAAAAAGCCCTGAAGATCCTATTTCACAATTTTACTTCTGAGTGGTTCATGGTACATGGTATATAAAGATAAAATTTAAGTTTGAATAGAATCTATATTCACGAAATATTACAAAAATATGGTCTTTTTTTGAAGGAATCTTCAAAACCATATTTTCTTTTGCATGGATGGTTGGGGAATAGTTAAAAGTGGCTGAGATGAAGAGATAAGCCTGTTCTGCTCTGGGAGCAGAAGAGTGGCCCAAAGGTATCCACTTCTCAGAGTTGCTGGATATGACCTTATATGGGAGGAGGAATTCTGCAGATGTGATTGGAAGTCTGGAAGCAAGTGATGGATGACCCAGTATTAGCTCTGCCCTCAGTGTAACCCACAGGCACACTGAGAAGAGGGTAGAGGGGAATTTGGCACAGAGGACAGTGTGTGGATGCACAGGCAGACTTGAAGAGGCTGTGCTATTGCTCCGTGAGGATGAAGGAGCCACCCCAGGCAAGGGCCCAGGAATGTAGCTCTGGGTGCTGAAGCAATCAGGGAGCAGAGATTCTTCCTCGAGCCTCTGGACAAAACATGAGTTTGCATGGAACCCATTTTGGATTTTGGAGTGCAAGAGAATGAACTTGAGTTTCTGTAAGCTACCACATTCGTGATGATTTGTTACAGTGTTAGTTTATCACACAGGAAACTAATATGCTCTTCTAGTATCTAAATAGTGAACTTTTGACCTAAGGGTATTGAGCTTTTAAAATTATAGGTAACATTCATGTAAAGAGCCTATGCGAAATTAATAGCTAAAATGCCAAGTAAGTGGAGAAATAAAATGCAAAAAAAAGTTGCAACATAAACTCTGAGGTCCAGATTGTTTTCAAAAGCTTCAGGAGTGGGAGGTTTCAGCACCTTGTAGCTCTTTGGCATTTTACCATGAAGCCCTGTCTTGTACCCTAATATTAGACAACCAATGACTGTAAATTTGACTGAGTTCATCCTGTTCTTCCCTTCCTGACCCTCTCCTTCTTCCCACCCCCCTTCTCTTCCTACCCACTTTCTCTTCCTAATCCCTCCCACCCCCCCCCTTTTTAAGCACAGACAACCGTTTTCAGCTGACTCAAGTTTTCTGAAGGACCAAGCCACAGGCTTTGAATATTTTCTGATTTAGTGAAAGCTTCTGGAGGGTCCTGGGGGAGAAATTAAACAAGAATCTTTAGTTCTTTAATAAATTTATGGGAATCTAGAGGAGCTGTAGTCATTTTAAACGAAAAGCAGACCTGGTTACATCTACTGTCTAAGGGAATCTGAGTTCATTCTGGTCTCCCCTTCCTACTCCAGATAATAATATTCTGCACGAAGGACTCTGCAAAGTTCTTAGAGCTTCTGGAACACGCCTGTAACCTTGATGGCTGTGTGAATTTTTTTCTTGACCTTGGAGATCTACTTCCAAAATACATCAGTGAAGAACGCACACTAACAGCTTGGTGGTTTCCTTAACCCCCCACCTCACCTTTCCATCTTCCTTCTGTGTAATCAGCAGAGTGTTTTTCCTGCTTGAATTTGGTTTTGTTTTGCCTTTCTCTTTCTCGTACTGATTCTCCCACACCAGCACTGCGTGATACATAACATTCTAGAGAAATTGACTGAAGTTTAGGAATAGTGCTCAGAAGAGCACATTTGTTCAGGGTACGTTTATATGACTTCTAAAATTAGATAAAAAAATAATCTGCTGCCCAATGAAATTGGTGTTTGTGTGGAAGGATTTGTTTGTTGGTGGGATGGAGAGCCAGGGTATCTGAGGCCTCCGCTAATTCGAAATACCTTAAAAGGGAAAGTGGGAGCACAACAGAATGAGCTTGTGCTGGAATGGGTCCAAGCTCTTGTTGAAATTCTTCCAGAATATTCTGCTGAGTGCAGCCAGATTGAACATGAATGTTGACTTTTAAAAGCATTCTGCATGTAGTAAGATAGTCTGTTACTATAAGTACCCAATTAAAAAAATCAAGAAAAATAAGATTACATTATGAATCAGATGACCAGGTTTCTACATTGGGGTCATCATTCGCTAACCATGTGACTTCAGGTGAGTCCCTTTGATGCACTGAGCTCCAGTGTCTCCGTCTGGCAAGGAGCTCTACTTACCCTGTTTCCCATTCAGGACCTTCTGGAGGGCTTCACAATTAAATACCTGGAAATAGTAAAATTTGTTGTATAAAACAGGAGTGATTAAAACAGAGACTGAAGGGACACCCATTCAGAGCCTGCCCCACATGTGGCCCATATATATACAGCCACCCAATTAGACAAGATGGATGAAGCAAAGAAGTGCAGAAGTGTAGATAGCTCCTGAGAGACACAGCCAGAATACAGCAAATACAGAGGCGAATGCCAGCAGCAAACCACTGAACTGAGAATAGGACCCCCGTTGAAGGAATCAGAGAAAGAACTGGAAGAGATTGAAGGGGCTCGAGACCCCATATGTACAACAATGCCAAGCAACCAGAGCTTCCAGGGACTAAGCCACTACCTAAAGACTATACATGGACTGACCCTGGACTCTGACCTCATAGGTAGCAATGAATATCCTAGTAAGAGCACCAGTGGAAGGGGAAGCCCTGGGTCCTGCTAAGACTGTACCCCCAGTGAACTAGACAGTTGGGGGGAGGGCGGCAATGGGGGAGGTGGGGAGGGGAACACCCATAAGGAAGGGAGGGGGGGGGGGGGATGTTTGCCCGAAACCGGAAAGGAATAACACTCGAAATGTATATAAGAAATATTCAAGTTAATAAAAAAACAAAACAAAACAGGAGTGCTCAATTATGAAGTTGTTTTTGTCATTGCTGGTTTGGTAGGATGGGAGACTTGCTACACATCTTTTTTTCCCCCTCCTTTGGTAGGATCACAAAGATGGTGGGATCAGGGTTTGCTCTTAAAATTTTGTAAGACATAAGCAATAGTCGTGGATTCCTAGCTTCGATACCAGGAGCCTAAGGCCAATGAATGCCCTTGTTCGCCCCAATCTGAAGAACAATGACTTTCTAAAGCTGTTGAATCTCCTTGAGAATAAGATGTCTGTTCAAGGAAGAACCAAGTGGAGACATAGTACTTGCTAGGCATATTATTTACATGCTATTTTGTGCTATTATTTAGCCTAATTTCTTCTCCTGCAATCCCCTGGTTTCTAGCAGGGGTATGGGGGTGGGGAGAGAGTTTTACCTTCAATAAAACCGGGTAGAGAGAGCTTCTATGGATGAGATGCTCTCAGGGTCCTTTATTGGGATTCCTGTCTCTAGAAAAGTATGACTTGATGCCCAAGGTTGCAGAACACAAATGGATATGTTAAATGCATGTCATCAAATACATGCTCCAAACTTGTTTAGCTCAGCCCCTAAAGTTGATTCTAGAATTATTCTCCTCTAAGTCTTTAAAAAATATCTTTGGGCTTAAAATTCTAGTTAGGAGGAGGCTTGATGACAAAGAAGGAAGATCATGGATACTTACTTGTGTCTCTTCTTGCTTGATCATTAAAGAAAGATCACTTCAAGTCCAAGGTGAGACCAGGGGAAAGACTGAGCTGAGGCTGATAGTGGTGATGGATAGAGGATACAGGGTGATGAGTTCAAATCTTTGTATCTTCAGACTTAGCTCAGTGCCTCATTAGTTGCTGTGAGCCTCAAGAGCATGGAGAAACTCCTTTTGGTCCTGTGTTTCTGAAGATGCTGTTTTTGCTGCAATGTCTGATACTTCCAGGGTGGAATCCAAGTTCTGCCTGGTTTGCCTTTTGATCTTGTCTTCTGTGGAAGACTGTTGGAGAAAAGGCTGTATTGGGAGTTGCCTTGTGGAAGCTTGGAAATGTGGAAAAGAGCTTTGAGTGTGTCCTAAAGATTAATTATCTTTTAATGCCCATGTTGGGTAGAAGAAAAAAGCACGTTTGATGTGAGAGTTGATGTATTTCTGAGAAGGTGATTAAGGCCTGTGTGGGAAAAGCAGGATGACATTTAGATGAACTGTTAATGGAGAATTATTCTGTGCCAGATACCATATTCTCTGTAAGATTGTGCACATGCTTTGTGTCCCAGGAGCCTGTTGACACAGAAGTGCACACCAGAGGATAACCTGAAACTGATTTGAAGGTAACAGAGACAGAGTTATTAATACTGCTGCTTTTAAGAGATATTGAAGACACACTTGACCCATTCCCATAGATTCAAGTGCTCCTCTATTTTGGTAATAAAACATAATTAAGTCAAATTGTGATGGAACATACCCTTATAATTTACTGAAATTATGTCCTTCCTAGTTAAATATAACCTGGATTGCACTCTAATTTTATTCTTTTCTAACAAGAATAAGCATCATATTATGAAGTATCATCCATTTGATTTTCTTATTAATTTTAGTCAGCCTAAGGTCAACAATTAACACATATTCAGGACTATTTCATCTGAAGGTTTCTTTTTTTTTTTCCGTTTTTTCTTTATTAACTTGAGTGTTTCTTATTTACATTTTGAATGTTATTCCCTTTCCTGGTTTCCGGGCCAACATCCCCCTAACCCCTCCCTCTCCCCTTCTATATGGGTGTTCCCTTCCCCATCCTCCCCCATTACTGCCCTCCCCCCAACAATCACGTTCACATCTGAAGGTTTCTTGGTAAAAGTTTATGATTGAGGCTAGTAATGGAGAGGGGCTCCCTGAGAGGCCCATGGTAGGTAGTCTTAGGATGGCATGGAACATGGCTTCAGTATGACTGTGACCTTAGAATCGATGTTGGTTGTCCGCTGAGATTCAGTAACTGGGTCTGCTGTGTTGAAGCTCTCTCTCTTTACCTTGGCTTTTAAAGAGTTTATATTTGTGGATTTCATCATATTCTCAGAATATTCACTTGACACAATTGTCTGCAATCAATAACAGCACAACACCACACAAGGAGCTTTTCCACCTTTTTTTTTCAGTCTTCTACCTCTGTTGTCATGGTACAGAACACCCTAATCCCAATGGGAAAAGCACTAATTTACAGCTTAAATATAGCTTCCTTCTTAAATGGCTCCTTCCCAATGCAATCTCTTTCACATCTGCACTGCCACACTGCCTCTGCAAAGGTATTTGTGACCTAAACTAAAAAGGTTTCGACTACCCTTTATATTAATTATTTTCTTAATAACTTGGAGGTCTTCCTGAGCAATAGAGTTGTTTAATAGCCCATTTAAACCTTAAGTATATATTAGTTTGTTTTATGACAGCTAAATGTACATATGAATAAAGGTATTGGATAATTTTCAGAACACCTAGCCACTGGATGGAAGTTAAACCAGTGTATACAATTGTTTAACAGAATGTCTCTTACTATAGATGATATGAAATTAAACATCTCCAACTGAATCGACCCATCTCTAATGCTAAGTCTGTCTCCAAGCTAGGTTGAAAGGGAACCTGAGTTATCTGGTCTCCTTTATTATTTATTATTTTTCTCATTCTGCAGTTATCATGGACTTTCTGTAGTATCGGTATCATGCCAGGTAGCTTGTATTATAATAGAAAGTTTTAGGTGAAGTTGAAATCATAACCTAAAGGACAATTCTGCTTGATATAATCCCCTGTTCTTTCTAGCATCATTTTTGCCATTCTTAACCCAACAGTGTCTTGTGACTAGGGACAAATCTCTGCTTCAGTGAGAGTTGGTTTACAAGACACATTTCCTATTTCTCTCTTTGAAACCATTCTTAATATTGATTACTGCAACTATAAACTAGAAAGCCAACATCAGGGAAGATACGATGTGTTGACAATCTAGAAGCCAGCACTGGCCCCCTTTTGGCGGCTAGAAATAAATCACTATCTGAGCTTTAGCAAGCTGGCCTTTTGGAAAAATCTGCCGGCAGAAAATTTTTGGCCACCCTTCCAAGACACTGCTTCATCAGTGGCCTTGGACTTGAAGGACTGGGGTGCCTTAGGTCTGGTCACTGGGACACTAACCCCTTATATTTGAAGAGGGAGATTGAGTCATTCCTTGCCTTGTCCTCAAGAGAAATCAGAGGGACTGAGGAGACTTGACAAGAGTCACCATGTAATCACAAAGCATTCCTATTCCTAGCCTGTAGCTCTCCCATTCTCAAGGGAATGCAATGTTGTAATCCAGCCACTACTTCCTGTTTCCCAAATAGCTGTACATGCGATCACCCACTTGTAATTAGTGAACATTAAGTGGTAAAATTTGGGTACATGAAAGTTTTAGTCATACACATTTAAAGTATGATTTTAACAAAATGCTAAATGGATTTGCTCATTAGAGAAACCAGTCCTAAATGATCTTTTCTTGTAAAAATGAAATGCTTTTCCCTTTTGCCTTCAGTGAGCTAACTTGATCCAGGAGAAGAAGAAGAAACTGGTCATCATTTCCTTAGTTCTCCTGATACATTTGTTAATCACCATTGTGCTCACACTGGATATTTCCAGACAGTTTCTTCCAAGTTACTGTGGCTTTTTTTTGTCCAAATAACAATTTATGTTCTGTCTGTCAAAAATTTGTTTGTGAGACTGAAAGGGATGGAGGGTTGTCTATCTGTCTGCATAGAACTGCTTGGGATTGTTGGACGCCTGTCTGGATACCAGACACAGGGAATTATGGAAATGGGGTGAGCAAAAGATTGGGAGAGATGACAGAAGGAACAGTGAGTGTGTGCTGTGAGCGAGTGGGTTGTCTGTCATCTTTCTACTGACACTGTACAGCCCTCCAGCCACATCACTGGTGTTGAGACACCACCTCTGCTCCAGGGAGAGTGCCACGAGCATGTGCTTGCTTCCTTGTCCTCTTTCACTGATTTTCTCCTCGTATTTTCACTTCAGCTGCACTGCAGATCTGATTCTCTAGCACACAGACATTGTCCTTCCAACTGCAGAGTGCCATGGCTGCTTTCCTTTCTGGAAGTATTTTTCTCTCTCCAGTATTATCTCCTGGACATCAATTGGCTGTTGTATTTAAGGCCGTTACGTATGATCAGTCTACTCTCTCCATTTTTCATTCTCCAAGTACCCATTGACAAGAGAGAGTATATAGCTCTGGAAAGGGGTGCTGTCTTAATGGTGACCGCGGATCATTCCCACCTCCTCGTGGGACCGTGTCTATGCAGAACATGTACTTTGTCTTGCAGTCTTTTTTTGCCAGCAGTTCCTGGTGATTAACCAATGCTCTGCATCGGTTAAATACTTACATGGGAAAAATTTATGTTGAACTTTGTGACAATTATATTTATAAAAACGAATATTCATGTTTTCTTGGCTTCCCAAAAATTAGCAAATGGGAAAGATCATAATTTAAACTCTGTAAACTGTAAAATACTTAATAGTTGAAGGGAATAGTTGATGTCATTCGTCGTTTACTGAGCCCAGTCTCCATGCTAGACATAATTCTTTATACTTGAGCTCTTAAATGATGGTAGATATTTGGATTTTAAAAGCATCTATGACATTCATGTTTGTTCCTCTACAGGAAGCCATTCATAGTGTTCCTGGTTTTTGAGGCAATGAGTTCCCCTATCCCCAGAGACAGTGATATCATAAGGGTGGCCCTGCAGTACTGGCCTTTCTTCAGCACTTGAGCTTCCTGTGTTGAAAGTGTTAATTAACCACATTTGAACATAACAATTTCAGCATGTTATTAAAAAGTAGGAACATGACTTCACCCACTCAAAATTAGCCTTAGTCTATGTGTGGGTTTCCCAGTAGTACACGGTTGTGAAATAGAGACACAGTCTCCATTTCTCTTAGCCAGCAGTTAGTTCTGAAATCTACTTGACAGTAACACTAGCTCCTGCTAGTATTATGCAAAGGCATACATGATGTTAGGCATAGAAGTACACATCCCTCTTCAGCCTGATGTGGATGTCCCAGACGTATGGCTTAGAACCTGCAAGCTGTTCTCATCCTCAGCTGCAACACTCACATCTGCCTGAAGGGAATAAGGAGAGTGGTAAGAGTCTCCTCCTCACAAAGAGTCTAGAACTCAAGTGTTGCTCTTATGAAAACCTCCTCAGACAGTGAGTGAGAGCACTCACAGTGGAGTTTGAACACATTTGCTTTCTTGCTTCCTTTTGTTTGTTAAGATCCTGGAAGATATTACACACTCGGAGACAGCACGTACTTCAGATGCAAGACTTGAAAGAATCAAGATGGAACTCCTCCTCCCTGAGGAACAGCTTCCATAGTATTCTCTCTCTCTCTCTCTCTCTCTCTCTCTCTCTCTCTCTCTCTCTCTCTCTGTCTCTCTCTCTCTCTCTCTCTCTCTCCTCTCTCTCTCTCTCTCTCTCTCTCTATATATATATATATATATATATATTATATAGTTCTCTGTCTCTGTCAAGCTGGACACTGGCCATCCCGCCATGGATATCAGTTACTTAAAATCACATGTGCACAAATCGAGTTGACATGGCCATGCGTCTTTACTCCAGCAAGTGGTGCGTCTGGCATGTACACATATCAGTGAGGCAGTTCCTTAAACGTAATGAACACTTGGTTCATGTTGCAGAGAGGAGAGTGCTGCGTTCAAAGTGTACGGAATTTATTCCTCCTCTAATTGCAAAAGAACCATGAACTGCTACCCTTGGAGAAAATAATCCTTGGCGAGAGAGAGAGAGAGAGAGAGAGAGAGAGAGAGAGAGAGAGAGAGAGAGTGTGTGTATAGTATAGAATATATACTTAACTGAAGATATTAGATATATTATATATACTGTATATATATTTTATATAATTATATATAAATATATTATACACTATATAGTAGATATGAATAATACGTAATATATAACTATGATATGTAATATATAACTAGATAGTTGTAACCATATAGTTATACACACATATATATTACATATATAATATACAACTATATAATATAAAAACTATATATATATATACATATGCATACATATATATATATACAGAGAGAGGAGAGAGAATGATAGAAGAGGTCAATAATTTGAGAGTGTTTGAAGAGGACATGACAGTAGAAGGAAGGAGAAATGATATAAATAGAATACTCATGTATGAACTTCTCAAATATTTAAGTCTAGAAAAACCCAAACTCAAAGCAACTGCAGCCATCCAGGGGCTGTGTGCTTTCACCACAGTATGTTCCAGCCGCTCCTGTGCTCTCGGCACTGACTTTGAGTGTACTGTACACCATACTCAGTGTCCTCTCCAGAATAAGTATGACGTTCTGGTCCCATTGTGCCTAGGGTTATAGTATGGGAAAGAGCCCAGGAAGTCCAAGAACAGGTCAAACTGCTGTTTCTCTCCCTTCTGTCTTCCTCCAGACAAACCCTCCAGAAGACAATTTAAAGGCTTAGTCACCTCTGTTTTTGCAGTAGGCATCCCATCTGATAGATTTCAAAGGCTTGCTCCTCTCCTTGAAGTTGAGGCCTGTAGCATGTGGGCCCCTCACCAGAAACATGCTTTCTGCTTTCTCTGGGAGTGGGCCAAGTGCCAAGTGAAAGATGAGGAGAGTAGTCCTAGGAAGGAGTGGCCTCGCTGGAGGAAACCTACGGGAACTCTGTAAGCCTGAGATGCAGAATTTTCCTCAGCCTGGCTGGCTCCAGGCCAGTGCTCTCTGTCAAGCTGGACACTGGCCATCCCGCCATGGATATCAGTTACTTAAAATCGCATGTGCACAAATCGAGTTGACATGGCCATGCGTTTTCACTCTGGCAAGTGGTGCCTCTGTCATGTACACATATCAGTGAGGCAGTTCCTTAAATGTGATGAACACTTGGTTTATGTTGCAAAGAGGAAAGTGCTGTGTACTCCTTTTATGTAGGTTCCTGCTCTGCATGGAGCGTATTCCTGTCCTCCTTTAGTTGCCACAGAACCATGAGCTGCTACCCTTGAGGAAAATAATTCTTGTTGAGTACAAGGATATATTGAATGTCTTCTGTTAAGAAACCTGGATACGTCATATTTTTCTAAACATTGTTTTACTGAAAAGAAAATTAGTGCCGAAAAAAGAGAACTGGCCCACAGTGCTCTTAAGTACAGACTTAGATATTTTGGTTTCTATTGTAGCGCTGGTAGTTTAAAAATACTGTCCCCAAGGTAGGAAAAAGCACCACGAGGATGCTTCCATTCTTTCTTCATGGTTAGTAATTACAGGCGCAGTTTAGAAGTTAAACAAACCACAGTTTATATATGGAAAGTTTTGCTTTTGGTAACAGTTGGGTAAATGTTTAGCTATGTGTACTTGACAGTTCTCTAATGGGAAACAAGACCAATAAAAGTTGTCATCCATCCAGGTGCATATACAGAGTGTTGGGGGTGATGTGTATACAGAGTCCTCGGGGGTGATCTTTGGAACTTGGGCTCCTTTGCTGATTGTTGCGCCATCTTGAGTGTGTGGCTTTTGTCTTCATGCTTGACAGTTAGAGGGTGAAAGCTACTATCTTTTACCACTAGAGTGCATGTCAGAAAGCAGCAGATGACACAGTTTTACTCCAAATGTTATTTGCTTTTTTCTCCATATATTCTTTATAAAAATGATTGTAAATAGTAAGAAAATCTATACAAAGTTCTAGTTCTGTAAAATGTCCACGAATTCAGTGCTTGCTTTCTCCTCAAAGTCACTAAAAATTACTTTTTCAGTATACTATTAATTTAATTTGATCTTTAATTAGTTGTTTGGCTTCCAAAACTATTGATGAAAGATTCTCGTGGAGTGAAGACCACGTGTAGAAGAATGTTTAGGAAAACTCCAGGAAGTCAGGGATAGTCTCAGGGCTGTTGTGGGGACTACTCTGTGAACATCTTCTCTTGAGGCAGATGTAGTGTAGGTAAGATCCACATACTGACTCAGCCTGCAGATGTGCATGTAGGTAGCCAGGGCATGATTTTGAATGTAAGTCTGCTCTTCATGTTGCATTACCATCTTGCCAAAGCATCTTACCTACAGTGAAGACTGAAACAGGGCCCTGGGTTTTAGCTGATATCCTATCTTCAGAGCACTTCGCCATGTACCCACAGCATAGCAGTGCTGTGTAGTCTCTAGTGATGGGTGAGAGAATGCCTGAGTCAGTTGGAGGAAACTGTGCATCTTGGTTTTATCACAAGGCAGGCTTCGAAGACACATGCCAGAAGCTGCTGTGTTGAAACCTTGGAAATTCTGTTATTTCTTCAGGCTGCGCTTCACCATGTCTTAGGAGCAGAAGTTTCCTCACCATTCGGCCAGGGTATCTCTTTGTGGGATCTCTGGGGTTGATGGTCTCTTCACCTTGTCTTCTGTGTGTGCTGAATTTACAAATGCACGAGTCAGAGCCACATTTAACCATGCATCATAAACATGAGAACCAGAACTAAAGAATAATCTAGACTCCATAAACTGGTGATGAACTGATGTGGGGATTTACATCTGGTTCTGATCAGGCTGGGCCTGGTGATAATAGCCCATCCCCAGGATCTGCAGCCACACTTCTCAAGGGCATACGTCACGATGGGGAAGGTATTAAAAGAGAAGTGTCAAGTGGATGTTTGCTAGTGAATTGTTCCATCCCGTATATCTCCTTGTTTTCTATTTATTTATAAACTTGTCTGTCAAGTAAAATTTTTAAGGATGTGTTTTTATTGTTGTTGTTTTGTTTTGTTTTCTTTCCTTATTTCTGTCAATGCCTCTTACCTTGAATTTTTCTTGTTATGTCACTGTATTATGGGATTGTTTCTGTGCTCTGCAGACTTCATACAGTTTGTTTTTCTTTATTAGGGGTTAGTTAACCATTCCTCAGCAGTCAGGGCACTTAGGTAAATGGTGATGTGATTGCTTGGTGATGATTGCCTATTGACGATCCTGGCTGCTTCTTTTCTGCTATAATTATAGCTTCCCTGTCTTTATTGATGACAGAAAGCTAATACACAAAGGAACTAAGTAGTCCGATTCTTGATGCTGTATGAAAATGACCACTGCCATGTTTCATATTCCTTCATAGGTATTGTCCATGGAACCCACTCTGTGTGTAAGGTCTTGCCTGGAGTCCATAGAATCTATTTTTCAGACCCCAAAATGTTTGGTTTAATGTGGGGAGAAGGTATAGCTAGACATTTAGGCCAGCAGGACACTCTGCATGGTTCCTTGGAAGCAAACCTTCCTTGTGTGATCGTTAACTGTGCAAATTCCTGTGGTCCTGAATTGCATTCATAGCCTGACACACCCGTCATCACCAGCCACTCCTCACTTTTAAAACTTGGTATTCAGTGACTTCTTCTTGTGGAAGAAAAAGATATGGTGAGGTTAGACAAGGAAGCATGACATTGAGTAATTCGGTATTTTCCCTTAAGATCGTTGTTTTCTAAGTCTTCCCTAGAAATTTATAAACATAAACCTTTGCATTTTTTTGAATAGTGTATCTAGACCCAGCCATCACTGACCCATGTTCCCCTCTCCGTTATTCTACCAGGTGGCATCCAGAAGTAATGGGGCGGGGGGTGTGATCCAGCTGGACCTTCTGTGCTTTGATTTATATCTCTGCCTTGCATGCACTTATTTAGTGGTTGGGGTAGTGTAACTGCCACCTACATGTATCCAGATCACATTCTCTAGTAACTGTAGCATGTTTGCACAGCCATCACTTTCCGTGTCATTTGCAGTAGCTAATAGCTCAGTTTGATGCAGTAGATCCTATAATTGTATACACCGGAAAAATGAAATGAATTCAGAAACAAAACACATACTACCTATTCCATATTCAATCCAAAGCAACCCATGCCTAAAATGCCATGGAGTATTAATGGTTCAAGGCAATTCAGATCTTCAGTCTTGACTTATAAAAGTCCCACAAGTCAAGATGTTGGGTCAGACTTGGTGATTTTTGTTCTTGTACCCACTGGGAAACAAACAACCAGGAGGTATGTATATAGCAATGTGAGAGTACTTCCATGATGTTTTGCTACCTTGTAGTGGACTGGGAAAGCCTCGTGAACACATAATAGAGATGAACTTTGATGCTAAATTCCTCCAAACAGGGCTGGCACACACATGTAATCCCAGTGCCCAGGAGTCTGAGGCAAAGTATAGTGAGTTGGACATCAGCCTGGGCTACGTTGAGACCATCCTAGAAAGAAAAGCAACCCCTAGCTCTTTGTCTTTTAAAATTGTTATAAGTTCTAGAAATTCTGCATGAAAGTTTTAAAAATGTATTACTGCAGTGAAATATGTATGTTATAAACTTTGGTGTTTTCTCCAGAGTTGAGTGGATGGTGAATGTTTGGAAGAGGCATGGTTTATTTCAGGCTCTTTGTTTATTCATGATAGTGATGCTTGTTACAAATGTGTTGTTATTCTCGGGACTGTCTTGCACTGAGTGCAACAGGCACAGCTTAAGCATGAGCCCAGGGCATGTGCTGTAAGGGCAGTGTCTGCATGCAGCTTCTGGGATGGTCAAGTCCACATGGGTGTGCAAATTATTTCATCGGGGTTGACTTTATGTTAACCCTTGGTGTAATGGAAGATGGAAAGGATTTGATTCCTCCTTTACAGGATCTACTATGGGCTTCCTTCTGGAAGGATTAGCCGAAGCCACAACCAGACAAAGCAACCCTTTAATCCTAGCAAGATTTTACTCTGGTCTCAGAAATGCTACCATCACTCACCCAAACCTCTCATGTCCCTTCTCTCTACCTTTCGTATCATTCAATGCAAGGCAGCATCAGCTGGAAAAGTATGATTTTGCTGATCAGAGCGGCTTAATCCCAGAGCAGGCCAAACTTCCTCACTCACCCACCTTGTTTCTGACATTCTTTTGTGATCTGCCAATCATAAAAAAGCCACCTTAGATTAAATGAAAGGTAGGAGGATGGCATAGTTGGAACTCTGCAAGGGGACCATCCAGCCGGCTGCCTGAAACTTGTCCACCTCATAGCAGACATCGAGCTTCTCCAGTGGTGCAAAAGACAAGAAGAGCCTAAGAGCCCATGATTGACCTGGAGAGAGTTCCCAGGAGAGTGCCCCACAATTCCCAGACTCCACCTGACCCTCTCCCCATCTACATGACCTTTAAAAGAAAGCCCCCATCCATTCATAGCTCATGGCTAAGGCTCCTGTTCTCCAGACACACCCACTTAAACACCTTTGAAACTGAACACTCCAGTGTCCTTCAAGCCCACCCAGGGCCATCCTCTTCTGATTGACAACTGGGGCAGAGGGATGCTAAGGAACCCTTGGCACAAGAAAGGGATTTTGAATCTCATCAAAGAGTAGTGGCAGAAATCCAGCCTTTTCCAGTTGTCTTAGCTACTCATTCACTTGGGAAAATAATATTAAGAGATACCAACAACAAAGTTAAAGGGTACCAAATTAATTTTCAGTTGTTCAACATTTTAAAATCAGCTGCATCTTTCAGTTGGGGAGAATAAAATCTCATTATAATGGCTACTTTTATCTTGGGATTAAATACAAGTTAAATATAATACTCTCCTAAGTATACCTAATTAGATACCCACCAGTCTTAGGGAACACAGCTTTTTAGACATGCAGGCCCTAATGACAAGAGGCACAGACATCCTTGCAGGGTCACAGGGTGATGATGAGGACAAGAGGAGGAGGACCAGTCCTCTAGTGATGTTTCCATGGAAGCAACAAGGAAGATGGGGCAGAGGCATAGTTTTGGATTGCCTAGTCTTAATGTCTTTGCTACAGGGATGGGTACTAGTTACCATGTCTTGGAGTAATTAATATTGAGAAGCATCATCTCCTGGAGTATAGAATGATGGATATGTGGGTTTAGACTATTCAGTTCAAAAATCGTGTCAATGATATAGTAAGAAGCACAGTCTCCCTTGACTGCCCTGTCCAGCTGGAAGTGTATGAGGTAACATCTATAGTGGCTAAAGTCTTCACATGTGTCCTTATATGGAAGTTCAGATGGATGATGTGGAGTCTGGAACAGCATCTTTGTGGACAACTTTGTCTGTATTCCATCTCTAATATCTTGTGTAGAATGAACTATCCTAGATACCATAGAGGGCTTCTACCTATGAGGACCAACCAGGAGCCAAACTGCCTACATTAGGTGGTTAGAGTTAGGACATTTAATGTGCAGTTTTATAGACATAAAGACCTTCTAGGTTGAGTCTTTATTTAATCCCCCAACTTGCTGTGGGATGGGCAAGAATGTGACTTCTGGGTGGCTCATGCTTCTTGGCTGTGGTGTTACTTCTTCATGGAGCCTTTTGTGGTTGACCTGACCTGCCTAACTTGCTCAAATGCCTACTCTCTTAATATGATGGCTACACAATCATAGATTTTGAGGAGCTGTTTTCAGCAAATGTTTCATGTTTCTCAAGGTGTGTTCACTTATTAAGATGCATGAGAACAGAAGGACTTGAAACTGGTTTGTTCTCTGTCACCACCACCACCACAGTAGACATTCCCAGCAAGCCTATTCTAATAGGCGGCGCTGCATTTGAAAGCACTGAAGGAAGATAGCAATCATGAAAAAGCATGCAAAACTTTTAATGAGAAGATGCTTGAAAGTAAGTTTTGAAGCAGTGTGGGTGGTGGTGATACCTTGTTGAAGTCACCTATGCCCGATATACACAGATCAGTTATCTTCATTCTCCATCAGCCATGGTAGTGGATGGTCTCTATGTCATTGTGGTGTCACTGGCTTCCAAGTGTTTGCCAGAGAACTTATGTCCCTGTAAGCCTCTGATGCACTCAACTAAGGGAGCCAGAGACAGGGTACGTGTGATACACTGTGTGATACACTCCTTAATGAGGCATTACATTCAGAAGTCTATACTGGATAAGCCAATTTAGAAGACAGATATTGAATTCACATGCAAGGCTATTTTCAGACCCCTTTATCCATGCATATCAAGACACAAATGAATAGTGATTATCTCAAATGACCTGTTTGTGGAGCTTTGTCTCCAACAATCTTGATTGTTAGTAGCTTGTCCACGTTGCTTTATGGACTTTAAAAATATTCTCACTGATCTTCATAAGAACATGCCCAAGCATGGATAAGGAGGTGGAGCATGGTGCCTCGTTGCCTACTGCTAGACTGTTTGCTACTATTTGGTGTGTGTATGGGGGGGGATCATTGGCTTTAGCTGTGTATCCTTTAATGGCCTCTCATGTTCAGTGGATAGTTTTAATCCAATGATCACTAAAACAAAATGAATCACAAAACCAATCCAAAAGTCATGATTCTTAGAAAAGGACTGGAGGAGCTGGTAGGGGACTGACAAGGGTGAGAGTAGAGTAAGAGGGAGTAAGGAAAAAGCAGCACTCAGAATTCATTATATATTACTGCTCCACCTTTTGGATAAGATCAAGTGCAGAATACACACACACACACGCACACACACACACACACACACACACGAGATTGACAAGTGATAAAATAATCAATAAAATATATTTCCATAAACTTATATTAAATATTGGACCTTTTAAACTTTTATACAAAGCTGTCCTCCTCCTGTCTGGATATGCTGCTTTGGTATTTAGAAATGATGGTGCCTCTGTGCAAACACTGCAACACTTTGGAAGGAGGTTCTGTTACAGAGCAGACGCATTCCTGTTCAAAAGCAAGGATGCTTCGAAAGCACCCATATTTTTTCATTTATAAGTATCAATACAAATGTGTCGAGTTCTACACAAACACCATATAGAATAAAGCCCAGCATTTTTGTCTGACGAATTTTGTATAGGACCATTTTTTCTTCTTCTATCATCTACACAAGTTATGGCTTTATTCTGAGGGAGAAAGAAATCCTTTATGTCTTCCCTTCCAGATAATTTTTTTCCTTCCAGATAATTTAAAATACCTTAATAAAAACTGTATGTTAAAACTTTTTGCTGATACCAAGGTGAAATTAAGCTTCAAACACACGAGACAGCCCCACTGTGACAGAGCTAACCTGGATTAGGACCTAAACGTTCTGAACCAGCTTCATGGCTATGAGGTCAGCATCCTAGTCTGTTATTTCATGGCTATGAGAAAATAGTGGCTAAAGAATATAGTAACTGGGCCAGTGAGATGGCTTAGCAAGTAAAAGTGTTTTCTACACAAGCCTGATGAACCAAGTTCAGTTCCCAGAACCCACAGTGGAAGGAGATAACCCAGTCCTTAAAGATGTCCTCTGGCTGCCACATGTGCACTTTCACACACTGCTGCCTCCACTTATACATATAGAAATATCACACACACACACACACACACACACACACACACACAGAGAGAGAGAGAAGAGAGAGAGAGAGAGAGAGAGAGAGAGAGAGAGAGAGAGAAGAGTGCAGTCACTGTTCATTGCCAGCTCAAGGACTTGAGCTTGTACTGTTCATCTGCCACAATTTCATAGACACTGGCAGAATAGTCAAGATTATTGGACCACAGGTTAAAACCTTTATTTCTCAAAGTCCAGACCATAATTTTCATGCTTCCATGGACTGTTAGTATTCCTCAAGTGTTCAGGATTTTCAGAGGTGAAGGATCCTTGCCAGTGGTGGCACCACAGGGAACTGAGATACCCTGATTTCCAAAAGTCAAAGTCTTTCATGATGGCTGCAAATACTCATCCACTGCTTGCTCAGGCAGGAAACTCTCCCTCCCACCTTTCTGTGAGCAGTAAACAAACCTGCCCTTTGCATTGCAGGGAGCCTCCATTTCTGTCTTCAAAGACTGTGTACTTAACAAACATCCTTGAAAAGACAATCTGCACAAAAGCTGTGAATGCCTCCTCTCAGGGCAAGGCAGCCTTGAAAATTTCCCCTTTGAATGTGTCAAAGCCTCTCCTTAACATCCTGTGACTTAGCCCATTTTTTTGTCTTCATCCAACTGGTCAACCTCCGGAACTTCTACAAATGCTTCTTTCATTCCCCACATGGATCACTGTTCTCTTCCTCCCTTACCCTGCACCCATGTTTGTTTTTCACTCATATCAGGTGACTGGCTTATCTGCCTTTCCCATACCCCATAACCACCTCAAGGCTGCTCCTGTCTAACAGCCCGTTCCAGGCTTACTACTTAGCAGACTCATGAGAATAAATGTGTTTTGAATGAACTGATGAGTAAGTGTGTTCCTGATTTTTAGTAGCAAAAAGAAAACCATGAGGTTCTACTGACTATATTATTCACCATATAATTAACATTGTTTAGTGGAAAATTACTTTTAAATATTTGCAGTTCTAATTCAATAGCTAATCTGAGATAGACCTGGTAAGGTCTAAGAAATGGCCAGATTTCCATTCTTTTAGAGCTCATTTTTAAGTTCTGGATATCAGTTGTTTCTCCTTACTTCAAGTGTGTTTCATGTTTCGGCTGCCAAACTTCTGTTGATTGGTGAGTGGGGCAGGAGGTGTTGGGCGTGTAGGAGCCTCTACCAGGCACTTATGACTATGCAATTTATCCATAGCTGCCAAGGCAAACGCCTTTGATGTCTCTTCCGATATGGCTTGAGTATCTGTGGTCCGTGGGTGAGCTGGACCACGACCAAACCCATGTCTTCTAATTCAGTCATCAGCAGCCTTTACATTTTACACTTCGAATTGATTTCTCTCACTCTGACTCTGATAACATGTTTTCAGGGAACGCCGTATGGGAATACTCAGAAGATGTTTGCAACATGAATATACACTGTAGCTGCTGAATAGGTAAGGTGGAAATTTTCAGTAAGGAATGACTAATTATGTTTGGGTTATCAAAGAACAAGTTGCACATTTCCCACCCATTAACTGAAGAACAGATGGGTAATATTCAGAAATACTAGCTCAAAGCCTGTTTCCCATTCTGAAGGGTAAGATTTGGAAAATGATAAATATTTAAACTGGAAAAATGAAAATAGGCTCCCAGTTGATTGCCCGCTGATGTTTACTTTCGAATGGAACAAAGAGGGTTCAGTTGAAGAACTCCCTTGGCAGTTCATGATGATCACCAAAGCGCCTGGACTCTGATGGTTCCCTGGTGCTGCGTCCTCCCTTTACCTTGATAAAGACATATTCTGCTGAGCATATCTCTGTCTCACCAATGTGATATTGGACTGGCTCTTCAAGCATGAAAACTCCCTAATGGCTCCTTAGCCTTGTTCCTTGGTATTATGATGCTCACTGTACAGCTTGAGTAGGGAGTTAAGTAAATATGCATTTATTGATGGGGTACAGTGATTCCTGACTGGGACTAAATATCAATGTCCCAGTCACTTCTAAGTGTAACCTCAAATGGAAAGCCCTCTCGGCTTAGAAAATTCCCATTGTCACCTACAATGATGACAACTTCAAAGGAGGGAATATATGCATACATAGGACCTTTCTCATGATTTATTTTTACAAATAAATGCTGAAAATGCATATATTATTTCTTGTGTCTTGTAGCTAGATATTTTGGAAAGTGTAAATTTTCAAACCCGAGTCAGTGTTCTAGTGTACGGAATGACTTACTTGTGTATGAGTTATCTCCTGCAGAGTAGGCATTTAATCTGCATATTTATTATTAAGACCTGTGTTTTCTCATCCAAAAGGTTCACTAAAGCTCCTGCACAAAATCAAAAGATAGAAGGATCAAGGGCACCTTGCATAGCCGACAGTGCTGAGTAAATGTTAGTTTGATGTGGAGGCTTTGAGGGGGAAGCCTACTCATCAGTGGTGTGTGGAACACAGAGAGGCAGGAGCTGGTCCAGGGATGATGGCTGGCTGGGCTTGCAGACCTCCTACCTGCTCTGGATGAGCGGCCTGGTTGGGAAGTCACTCGTCTACTGCTGATCACCCTGTATGCTGAACAGCTTCTGTGTGTACTGAGTGTCTGATCTTCAGAAATCCATGTGGAGAGCAGAGATTATGCTCCTCACTGGGTTTAGAATGGAGGTTGGACTGTATTGAAACCCCTACTTCTGTGGCAGTCGTCTTGAGTTTGAACTTCAGATAGGCTTTGTTATGTGCTTTGAGTCTGTCTGTCTGTCCACATCATAAACATTTTGGGTTCAAGGCCTGTCTCTGGAACTCCTGTTAGTGACTGCTTTTCCCACAACACCTGGATAATGCAAGCGAGCACCAGAGAAAGTTGCTGACTGGGCTTGGCTCTGTTTAAAATGTATTAATTAAGCGCAGTTTTCCTGGAGAACCTTTGCAGATGCAGATCTGGACATGAACACAGTCCTTTCATATAAAAACTTCATGTTTTAAGATCTCAGCTACAAACTGGTATGGTATTTGGAGCATGCTGTCAGTAGAGCTCTTCTCTATAAGGTTATATGTGGACATTTTAAGAGATGAATTCAAACAAATAATTTGCACTGACAAACATTTTTAGTTTCTTTTTTTTTTTCCGGAGCACAAGACCAAACCTAGGGCCTTGTGCTTGCTAGGCAAGCGCTCTACCACTGAGCTAAATCCCCAACCCCCATTTTTAGTTTCTTAAAAGGTCATTTCTAAATGGCTACTGGTGGATGTCACTTTCTGTAAAGCTGGCATCCACAGTACCAAAGCGATCCTTTGCTTTCTGTATGCACAGTTTCTGGTCCTGGGATTCAACCAAGTGAAGATTAAAATTATTTTAGACAAAGCTGCATCCGTACTGAAAAAGTCCAGGCCTATATTTCTCTAATTGTTCTCCTAATAGCACAATATAGCTTTCTATGCAGCATTGTATATATTTTGATATATGTTGTGTTAGACACCTACTGTGCCATTTGGCAGTGATTTAATGCACAGTGGAAGGTGTGTCTACACTTTATGCAAATGTGCTGTCATTTTGTGTGAAGGTGCACCTTGAATATTCAGATTTAGATACCTTAACGGGTCAAGGATCTAGTCCTCTCCAGCCTTAGTTACTGAAGGACAGCTTTATGTGTTTTCCTGGATGCCTAGATGATGTGTATGGGGATAGTTACTTGCAGGCATATAACACAGATTTCTAAGGAGGAGAGACAAAAACGGTATCAGCTTTACATATTTGTAGTGAGAAGAAATATAATTTTAATTCCATTATCAAAGGCTGTCAGGCCCCTAATTAGATTTTTCTTTTCTTATTCCCTTGCCCCACAGCTTTCAATTCTGTTTTATAAATAGAAGACTGTACCGACATTCTCCCCATAGAAATAACCAGTTAACAATTAATAATTAATCTTACCAGGGCACCATTCTTGACGGGTTTTGCGGTGATCAAACTAGGCATGAGGGATTAAGACAGAGGGAAACCATTGCATAAAAATATGTTGTTGAGTCTGTCACATCGTGAATGCACGTGGATACACAGAGATGATTAAGCTTCCATTAAGCTTTTGATGTCACGTGTATATTCATATTTATTAATAGACTTTTGAAAAAGGGCAGTTTTATGTTCACAGCACAATTGTGGAAGAAGTCCAGATAGTTTCCACAACATCTGTCTCATGCCAGTAGGCACCTCCCTGTTTATGAGCACGTCCCATATGAAGGGGGCATTTGTGACTGTTGCACAACCGCATTGAGGCACTGTTAGCAACTAGCTAGCACCGTGGTTGCTGGAGTCTTTGCTCTTGCTATGGCTGTGGACTGGTATAGGATTAAATACACTGGCATTGTAGTACCATGCAGGACAGACTTCTGTTTCAACCTGTTTGTCTTTCCTTGCTACTCTGTGGCTCACTACCACTGGTCATTTAAACTTTTGTTTCTGCTTCTATGCTTTTGCTTTTTCTAGAATGTCACTCAGTTGGACATGTTCAGGATGTAACCTTCTCAGATTGGCTTCTCTCACTTAGTGATGTTCATTGAAGGTCACTTCATGTCTTCTTTTAGATAGTTAATTCTCTCTCTCTCTCTCTCTCTCTCTCTCTCTCTCTCTCTCTCTCTCTCCCCTACCCTCCTCTCCCCTCTCCTCTCCCTCTCTCCTCTCTCCCTTTCCCCTCCTCTCTCCTTTCCTTTCCTCTCCTCCCATCTCCCTCCTCTCTTCCCCATCCTCTCCTCCCCTGCCCCTCCTCTCTTCCCCATCCTCTCCTCCTCATTCCCCTCCTCCCTTCCCTCCCTTCTCTTCACCTTTCCTTTTCTGTTCTTTTCCGTTCTTTTCAGATTTTTGTGATAAATAGCCTTCCATAATTGAGGTGTGCTACATTTTATGCATTCATTTCCCAAAAGACACCTTGGTTGTTTTGGTACTTGTGAATGAGATAGAATTTTTCAAAAGGAAGTTTCTTTTAAATAAAGGTTTTGTAAGACTGAAAATCAAATGGAGGAATGGTATCACAATCTCAGAGACACAACAATGCTGTACACATTATGTTTAGAATCACATAAGAAACAAATCTCAGGACATATTTATGAAGATATTTCCAGAAAGGTGTAACCAAGGTAGGAAACTAACTCTGAAGTTTGGTAGCACCATCTCTGGGCTGGAGTTTGGGACTAAATAAAATGAGAAAAATGAATGGAGACCCAGTATTTGTCTCATGTGTTTGCTGGCTGTGGGTGCAATGAGACCAGCCACCTCTCCACTCTTGCAATACTTGCCTCAATGATGGGCTGCACCACCCAGCTGTGAGCCCGAGTTTAACCCTTCCTTCTGTACTTCCCAAGTTGCCTTGATCAGGTGTCTCGTCACAGGGAGCTTGAGAATTCAGCAATTGGTCCATGTAAGTTTGTTTCTTCCCTGCCTGGCTATAGCTAGCTTTGTCTTGAGGGGACAGGATTCTAAGCTACCCCTGTTTAGCCAATCAATGGGGTCTCTTCCAATCATGATCCTAGTTTTGGAATTACTACCAAAGAGGCCCTGGTGGCACTTACCAGTTATTTGACTTTAGAAAAATTCTGACTCTTCCTGAACTGCAGCACTCTCTTCTCAAGAGAGCTTGGTGATGTTGGGTTGGGTCATCACACATCTTTTTACTGGGGAGCTGGTGAGTGGCCGAACTTTCCAAATGAGCTTATGGGTTTCAGGGGACCTTCTCTCAGACTTCCATTGAATTCCAGGAAGGCTGACCACAGAGACTCCCAAAGGTGACAAGAAATGTTTGCCTAGCAACTGATAACCACGCCAATTAATTAATCGAGCCAATTAATTTTCATTTGCGGTTCCTTCTCTCAATAACTATATTGATTAAAGATATCCACCAGTGATTGTAACACCCTTTCCTAACACCATCTAGGGTACTGGAGGGCATCGTGTCATTCCCTTTTCTTATGGGTGAAAGGCAGTAGCAGTAATATCTCTTCTAAGTCTTTATTATTATTTTGAGTTTGTTGTTAATTTTTCCATTGTTTTGGCAATGCTGGTGGAAAGGTGATTGGATTGGAACAGAACATAGAGGGAATGTTGGGAATTTAACCTGGACTTTAATCCTAGTGATTTTTGCCTGTTTATGAATTTTCATTACCTTCCTAGATATTTCACCTGTGTTTATATGCATTCTGGTGGATGTAGCGGATATTTATTTGATGAAGTCAGAGGGTTATCATCTCTGTAGATACCGATGAGCCTTTCCTGGCTGCTGAGAGCAGCTTTGGAGTGGTACTGGCACTTAGTTTCATTCATGTCTCCCGAGGGAAACTGAGTCAAGGGGACTTGTATGATTCAGTTATGATTTTATAGGTGGAAAGCTGAACCCAAGCCACCCATAAAGAGTAAAGTGTTGGCTGTGACATCGATGCCTACCCAGCATGGCTGTGCTGTGTGCTGCGGTCCCATGTTTCTACCCTGATTTCTCTGTGGGTTTGGGCAGCTATCTGAGTTATGGGCTATCTTACAATGCTGCAAAAGACAGGCAGAACAGAATGCCTGTTGTAACCTCTTGTTCATCTAGAACAAAACAATGGAAAGGCAGGCTCACCTGGCTCTGGAGACACCAGCAATATGGGCTGTAGACTGGCTGCCAGTTATCGACTTTAAGAGAATTTGAAAAAAGGCTCATGTGAAGTACATGGTTAATGTCAAGAATTCTGCCCCCTGAACTGGTCCCTGAGTCCTCTGTGCATAGTTTCTCCAAGATGGTGCAGGTGGAGCTCAGGGAAGAAGGAAGGCTATATCCTAGCATTAGTCATCTGCCTGAGAACTTTGCAGATATCTGTTTTGAAAGTTGCCTTTGGCTTGTCACTCCAGCCTGTCATAGCACAGTCACTACACGCTGGCATTTGTTTATTTGTATATTCTGTACTTGCTTGAAAAACACTTTTCATAGCATACGAAGTTGACAGCAAGGTTGACAGATTTTTGTTTTTTGTTTTCCTTTCTTTTCTTTCTTTCTTTCTTTCTTTCTTTCTTTCTTTCTTTCTTTCTTTCTTTCTTTCTTTCTTTTTTGATGCTGCCTACAAGAAAGTGGTAGTTCACACAAAAGAAGGAAAGGTCTGTTGTCTATTTTCACCTTTCTTATTACTAGACATTGGATTTATGTTCTTCAAAAGTCGCAATGCAAGAATGAACTGGGCTATATGAAAGCTTGGGTGGATTTAAATTAGACATACTGTTCTTGCCTTTGTGTCTCTTTGCTGTGTGTGGTCTTTTGTGAAGTCAAATCGGATATTTTTTTTCCTTTAAACAATGTATGCAAACTGTAAACATGGCCATGTTCTTATAAATAAGCAGGAGAAAAGACAATTTTATTTATTACCTCTTTAATCATGAAAAGAGTTCAGATGTTCTATATACTTTTGATTTGATAGGAATTCAGTTTGTTTGGGAAACAGAGAGACATATTCTCTTTTCCAGTTGTGAGTCCTTTGTGTATTTGTTTCAGATAGTTTGTTAAATGCCTTTCTTGTGTATTGTAGACCAGTAAGACATCCGCAGAAGCTGCTGGAACCACAGGTCCATGGGCTAAGGTGTTGCTAATGAAGATTCAGTACCACATAGCCCAAAAGTAGAAGTTTTGAGAGGTACTTGAAAGTGGTCCACTTAAAGCTAATATTCACTTGGGTATCGTGCTAGATAGAAATTTGCACTTTGGATGACACTGTGAGGAATAATGTGCCCATCAATATGCAGCTTATAACAGCCATTCCCACTCAGAGCTCTTTCTGCTCTCCTCAGAGTCTCTCTTCAGGCATCCTTTTGTTTTTAAGTGTTAAACACCTACTTCACTGTAGACGATTCTGCCTGATTCTTTTCTGACCATGCTATTTGAAGAGCATTTTTCCTCACAATTCCTCATGCTCATGGCAAGTATTGAAAATTGGACATGTTCACAGCATAATTGACCATTTCTGGCACATTCTGTCTTAGTAAAAATGCATTTATTACCACCTCTGTGAATTCCCTGGGCTTCTACTTGCCTCAGATTTGTGTCCCGGCATAGGGCCTGTGTCCTAGGAAGAATTCTAAGGGTAAATGCTTTTTTGGGGGGGCATTTTGACATTTTCTACCCTTTGCCCCATTTTTCTAAGGATGAAAGAAACCTTTTTGCCCAAGGCCTACCATAACACCTGCTATTAAGTGATTATTCTGAAAACAGGTTTTATGAAAAACTAACATTCTGATCTATTTTAAACAATTTTCATTTGAACTCGAGGAATCACCTGGTGGCTCCATTCTCCCTTCCAATCCAGTGTCTCCCACCTGGGCCAAAGCTGTTGGAGGACACATCACTATACAGTGACTACTCACAGAATGCCCCGGAGCCTTCCACGAAATGGCATGCAAATCCACCCATGATCTCAGGCTATTTAGAGAGATGCCATAGTTATGAAAATGTTAGCTGACCCCCCTTCTGTAACTAACCACAAAGTAAATAGCAGCCAGAAATGGCACCAATCAAATCAGCAAACCACTGAACATCTCAAAGATGGGATTTTGAGGACCAGAGTCTATAGTCTCAACAAATAGAGCAATTAGAAAGTAGTTCATATTAAAATCCAGCCCTGAAGTGTCTTCAGCGATGTCTCTCATCCCCTTCCACAATCTTTTAACCCGATGATGTATTTCAGATGTTATGAATGTGTTTCTGTTTTCAGAAAAGTGCTCTGTGGACACATATCATTCTTAATCATAGCAAGTAAATATGTGTTGTGGACGCACACATGCCCTGTGAGAGAGTCAGCCCTAAACTAGCAACAGTTCTTACCTAGGCATATGCCACATGCCCTGTGGCAACAGATGCATGGCTGAGATTAGTCATTGAGTTGCCTCATTTGAGGGCAGGAGTGCATAACATCCTCACGCCAAGAAAGTCAAGCAGCAACATGCAATAGCAAGGATCAGCATTAGGTCTGCATCCTTCTCTGGGTGCTTTCCTAGCGAAGCAGTTTAGTGATGTGGATCACCTCTCTAGGTGGCTCTTGTACATCCCGAAGGGTGTATTAAGGCCCACATCCTTCCATGGATACTTTCCTGGGTAATGTATGGCGATGTGAAATCACGGTTTTTAAATGGCTCTTATGCATCTCAAACATAGGTCATGCACACATGTATGATGTTCAGTGATGTATGTGATCTTGGGGGTGTGGTTACTACGTTTTACTCTCATTTCCAGTGTATATGGCTGTGCTGATGTAGGCATATCTGATGTGTTTGAAGTGGCTGATCTGACACAAAATGGCCTAAGTAGTGATGGCATAACTTCTTCACTTCCTCTCCATTCTGAAGGCTCTTTCTGCCCCCTCCTCACCTCTGCTGTAGAGTTTAATCACCTCACGCAGGGTTTCTTCATACACTCTGCTTACCATTGTACTCTGAAAGCCTCTATTCTGCACACTCTGCTATGACTATTTCTTTTGTGTTTGCATTATTTTTTCATCCATTCCCCCTCTTCTTCCTTTCAAACAGTTCATCACATGGATTTTGTAGCTCACACATGTCCCTTGTTTCCTAGTCTCTCTTTCATCTTGGAGGTAGACAACGCGACAGTTCTCTCTGTTCATGTAACTTAACCTCTGGAGTTCTAGTTTTATTTGTCAATATTCTTATTCTGTGATTATTTTTTTTAAAAACACTTTACCTCCACTGTAGTCATCTGTCTTTCTCATATGCTGCCTCAAACATCCAAACATACAAATATGCTAGGTTTGAGGTCTACTGGTATCTGCTTCAACTGTTCAGCCTTTTTCATGTTGATGCCGATTTTCCTAAAAATCCTTTAGAGGTTTTTTCCTAGGCAGCTTTTCTTCCCCTGTAGTTAATGTTCATTGCATTATCACGAAGGAGCTGATTTTGTGGCAAGTTCCCCTTTCATCACCCGTCAGTCTCCTAGGACCTCCCTGGAAGGTCCACGTTCTTACTGCTGCTATCTGGACAGCTCTGGACACCAAATGCATGCTGTAGGCATCCTTGCTTAGAGGTTCTGGATGTGGTTCCCAATTACAGTGACTGTTTATCTTGGTCATTGTTTCCTATGTGTCTAAATTTAGAGCATTTTGGAGGCAGTAGAGCTTTTCCTAGTAGCCTTTCAGTTCCAGTGTGAGGATGTGGTTTCTCTGTTGAGTGATCTGCTCTCTGCCATCTTTTGGAAATTACTCATGATTTCTATCCATGTGGCACTTTCTCTTTTCCCTCTTTGATTTCTTCTCAAAGCATCTATCCTTCTAGTCATTTCTAGGGTTCTGTGTATGGGAGAAGAGTAAGTCCTGTGTTCAGACAGTTGTGATTACTTCCCCACCCCAGTTCAGGCTTCTGACTAGGCAGGATCCCCATAGTCTCCACCATGCAACATGAAATACAGGGTCCTCAGAGTTCCACTGCCAGTAAACAGTGAATAATTGTGTTAACATAAAACTGACTTATGTTTATGCTTAGTAAATCTCTCTAAATTTACATTTAACCCCGCAAAAAGCCGTTGTTTATCTGAAATTCGAATCCCATTGCAAATCCTGTATTCCTATTTGCTGTGAACCCAGAAGCCATGACCAGATGTGCAACAGTTGCTCCTGACTACAGAGGTCCTTGTGTTGGGGGCAGAGGTCAGAGAAGAGAGCAACCTATGTTTCAGGGTCTTTAAAGAATCCCTGACAGCCCAATGGATATAATTCAACTGGGACTGTGATCAAGTGAAATTTATTTCAACCATGACTGACTTGCCTGGTATGGATGAATCTCTTAATGCTAACTTGAAAATGAGCTATATGAATTGCTCAATAACATTGAACTGCGAGTTGACTTCTTATGATCAGCGTACTGACACTTGACCATGAGTAATGAGTATAATGTCATAGAGCCTACTGAGTTGGTGCCTAACTTGGAATATAAAATATTCTGTATAATTACAAAAACACATTCTTAAACTACATGAATACCATTCCCATTTAGTGTAAAATTTAATTTAGTCCCATTTAATATCAAAGCTGTTGAATGTTGAGTATGACAGCCGGCAAACTAGCTTATTTGCTTACCGCCTTCTAGTGCCACTCTGAAAGCCAGTGTGTTAAAATGGAGAACTTTATATATAGAGAGGGTTTTTATATTGCTCTGACTGTGGGTGGCCAATGAAATAGTGGTTGCAGCTAATTGCTGTTGACATCCTTATCAAATGATCATAAAAGCTATAACAAAGCTTTCATGTTTCAATGAGGACATAGCACACTTGCCTTAATATTCAAAAAGAATGCCTGTGTGGCTATTAACTATTTTTCTTTTGTCCACTTAGAGTGGTAGGAATTGTTTTGCTCTTCTTGTGGACTCTGCCTTACCAATTTGATCCTGTCAATGGGGAATCAGCTCAGGTTTGTACTCATGGGGCTTCTCATCTGTTAAAGCACAGATTGGCTATGGTGCCTATGCTAGGCAGAATTAAGTAGTCGTTTTCAAACCTTGCTGTGTTATAAGAATCTATTTTTGAGGTGTGCTGTTATTTGCTACATGTATGTAATATCTCATGATCAAATTAGGACCAGTAACATTTCTATTTCCTTAAACATTTGTCATTAGCTTTGGAACCTTCATCCTTTCTTCTTCTTTATGAAACAGACTTATCTGTAAGCAACTGCCACTCCTCTGAAGAGCAAAACACTTGCTCACCTTTCTCCAGTGGTGCCAATGTATGCTATGTGACTTTCCCTAGGGGGATGTGTGATTTTCCTGTGCAGTACCAACAAAGCATGTTTATCCCAGATAGGATACCAATGACAGACCGAAGAAAGAGTCTTACCCGTTTACTAATGTTAGAGAAGCACACCCCTTCCAGTGGCCAGTATCTCACCCTAGGAGACCATTAACCTATAGCGATTACCCACTCTAGAAGGCTTGAGTTTTCACACCTCTTGTCTGACCTCCCTTGAGAGCCCTCACTGTGAACTCTGCCATATTCTCTGCTTCTATGATGCCAGCTTACTTAGCTTCCATAGATGAGTGAGATTGGATGGGACTTCTCTTTCAGCACCTGTTTCTCTTTTCGCATACGCTCTTCCAAATCCATCCGCATTTCTGACCTGATATCATCTACATTTCATGGCTGAACATGAAAGCTCTCTATATATCTTGATGGACATTTGGATTGAGTCCATGTCCTAGCTGCAATAGTTTGATTTAGTGAATAAATTGTCAGTTTCTCTGGCTGATTTCAGTTCTTTTGGGTGTCTACCCAGGAGTTGGAGAGCTGGGTTTTGTCATTGTGCTTTGCCAGGGGCCATATTATTTCTTTATGGGTGTTTCCCCATTGTTTCATTATATATATACTTCTACTTTATCTTCAGATTTGGTTTACCCCTGTGCCTTTTGATGTATAAAAATGTGTGATTCAAAGGCTTAGTTAAGTAAAACACACTGGAAAGTGAAGAAGTAAGGCTTGGCATGGTGATGGCTGCCTTTTCAGTTCATTCTGACGTGGCCTGTGGTTTTCTGTTTCCAGGCTTTCTTCCCCCCATATTTCACTTGGTTTTGGTACGCAGCATGGATTCTTTATGGTCATTTCCCACCTTTTGTGCAGGGACTGCTGTTCACGGTTTCACTGTGCAGGATGGTTTCTGTGCTGTGGCTCGTTTGACCCTTCCTGGCAGCGATCTTGCAGGTCACTCCTTTGATTAGAAGCCCTGCCTGGGGTTCCTAGATGTTTTATGAAGATATATAAGGAAATATTTGCATTGCTGAGATAGTAAACATGAAATAGAGAGAGAGACATTGAAGAGAAAAATTGAAAACTGTAAGCTGGGCTGTGAAGAAGAGAAGCAGCATTATTCAGTACTGGAGAGAGGGGTAGAGAAAAGGAGAGGCTACAGATGCAGTTGATGGAGAACATGAGAAGGACAACTGTTTGTCAGCTAAAGACATTTTATTGAGAGGATCAGTCATTTAATTTCAGTGAAATAAACATATTTTTGAGAAACAATTTCTACATTTTTGCTTCAACGCAGGCATCACCTGCTGGATTCAGTGTCCCCAGAGAAGCTGCGATGTTTACGCATACACATTAGCAACTGCTCTTCCTGTGGTAGCTCTGCACTGTGTGTGTTGCTGAGAACAGGGCACAGTCAAGGGACTTTGCCATTAGACATGTGCCAGAGGCGCTTCAGTGAGCTCCTGGTCTAGGTATCTGTTTGTACTCAGATCTTGTAGGCACCTCCAATTATTATAAAAATCAGGCCTCTGAACAAGTAAGCAAGATTTCACAAAATAAAACAGAAACAAAATTTAAATAAAAATAAAAGGAGAGAAAAGGGGGAAAGAAGTAGACATAGAAAGTATAAATGGAGGAATGGAAACTCTAAGTGACAAGGAAAAAAAAATCTTTAATTTCTAGTGGTCTGTCTTAAAGAGCAGGACTAACCAAGTTCGGATGGTCTTATTCCCTTAGTGGGGATCCCTCTCCTCCCCAGCTAGGTTGATTAACTGGAAACAGTAAGTGCCCTATAGGGACTTGTTCCACCCCATGATCCAGGACAAGACCGGGC
The DNA here is from genome assembly GCF_011064425.1 of Rattus rattus. Classification (NCBI taxonomy): domain Eukaryota; kingdom Metazoa; phylum Chordata; class Mammalia; order Rodentia; family Muridae; genus Rattus; species Rattus rattus. Next base: position 148,514,459 of record NC_046156.1, on the reverse strand, counting down.
ACCAGGTAGGGCCACGGGAAGTTTTCTAACTCCTGAGCAAAGTCTACCCAGGCGTGACTGTGCGGCTGCTGCAGTGTGCGTTTCCTGCCTCTTCATCCTGTCTCAGAGCTGCCAGGGGATTGTTTGTCACTAAGAGTAATACACAGAGTTTCTACCCGACGATGGCTCTAAATTTTACCTGGTGTAATTCATCCCCATTTGGGCCTCGGTTGAGGATGGAAAATGAGAAAACAGAGGAGTAGAGAAGACCCCAGCCTGAGGTCTAATTTACAGGCTTCTCCAAGAGTCAATCCGTTCCAGGGAAAATGTGTGAATTATGAGCCTGCTGCTCTCAGAAGTCCATATCCTCTCCCTCTCCCGTCTCCAGGACCACTGCACTGCACAATTTCCATCTCAAAGGCAGTAAGAGCTGATTTTGTGATGTACAGTTTTCCTGATTAATTGAAGAGTACGCATGGCTTATTCATATTCCCCAAAGCAGGGTCGCCACCAAAAAATGCACCTAATTGGTTAAATAAATAACTCTAAGTTTCTCTGCCTGCAGCCTTTCCTTTATTGAATTATTAATGCTGTGTCCCCTCTAGATCAGCCGCAGCTAATGACTGGTTTGCCTCCAGCGGTTAATATTCTCCAATCAGTTGTAAATTGTCCTGATGACTTACTTTGCTAACGTGTAGCTTACATTATTGGCTCAGCTTTCAAAATGGCTTGGGATTCAAGAGCATCGTAAAAATTAAGCTATTTTCAGCATTGTAATTTTTTTTTTGTGCTGAGTGTAAAATATATCTAGTGCCTTTCTAATAGTCTACACAGAGACTTCTTACCCAGGGCTCATTTTCTCCCAAGAGTCATGCCGAAATGAATGTCTAGAGACAGCACTCATTGTCATGTCATAGCTTGTGAGTAGGTGTGGTATTAGGGTTTTCCTAACTAGTGGATTGTGGACATTCCTCCCTAAAAGAGAACTTTATGGGGTTCTGGTGGGGAAGAGGCAAAAGGGGGCTGTGGATCTAGGAGGAGTTGGGGGAGGGGTGAGTATGATCAAAACACATTGTACAAGGTTCTCAAAGAACTAATAAAGAATTTAAAAGGAACGATCTGCTTCTAAACATCCACAGTGTCTAGAAGGGCTGAGAACCTTGGTCTAAGTTGATTCTAAAGACAGCAAATGAATATTTGTTTATTGTTTGATTCAAGCAGAATTTTATGAGTACCCATTACACTGTGTGTTGTGTTGTTTTCATCCATTTTACCCATTCTCAGCATCTCCTGATGGAGGGAGCTCAAGTGAGGGGGAAACCATCACCAGGGTTCTCTCCAGCCTGAGGTGCTATACAAGCCAAATTTACTCTGTTCATGTTTCATACTCGGGAGTGAAGCACAAACAAGTTGTGTATCAGATATCTGAAATACTCAGGACCAGAAGTGCTTCTGAAGCACTTTGGAATATTAACAAAAGAATAGTGAGTTATGTTGGGAATGACACCCAGGTCAAAATTCAATATTTATGTATGTTACACATATATCTCAATCCCAGATTCTTGAAGATAATTTGATACAATATTTTTGGTGTAACTGTCTGTCTTAGGGTTTTACTGATGTGAACAGACACTATGACCAAGGCAACTCTCATAAGGGCAACATTCAATTGGTGCTGGCTTATAGGTTAAGAGGTTCAGTCCATTATCATCAAGGTGGGAGCATGGCAGCATCCAGGCAGACATGGTGCAGGAGGAGCTGAGAGTACTACTTCTTCATCTGGAGGCTGCTAGGAAACTACTGACTTCAGGTAGCTAGAAGCTCACACTCACAGTGGTACACCTACTCCAACAAGGCCACGCCTTCTAATAGTGCCACTCTCTGGGCCAAGTATTTACAAACCATGACACTGTTTTTTTAATATAACTTCACAGAAGGTCAAGTATGTAGTTTTCCACTGTTAGGTATCCTGCGTGTGCCCAAAGAGTTTGGTAGCAATTTGGATAAAGGAGACACCACTTACACTGGAGAGGAATTTTACCTTATCAAGAAGGTGTACAACTGTTAACAATAACCACTTCTAGTCTGGGGTCATATTAACAGTCCTCATGGATGAGTCCCCATAACTACAACATTCCTACAATGTTCACTGCAAAGAAGTGTCTGATGTTCAGAAATGTCAAGGCATGTGTCTGTCCCTCTGTCCAGGATTCTGCTGTCCTCCCTTCCTGACTAAGTAACTCTGCTGCTGCTGCTGCTGCTGCTAATGGATGTTTTTATTGAGCTCATTAAAAAGCTTTAGTAAAGAATGGTGGAGAAGTACGTCGACTGACAGCCATGAGCACATTTAAGAAACAATAAGCCATGCTGTACAGGAAGAATTAGGTCAACTTGGTTGGACAGACAGAGGCTGTGTGTTGGCCAAGCACTCTTTGAGGGGGAGAAATAAGCTTGGATAGCCTTCTGTTTAGAGGCTTCTTTCCAACACTTCCTTCAAAGCCCAGCAAGGATGGTTCCCTCACCAGCTGTTATCCAGAAATACAGTTTTTGATAATAGCCATCTGACTGGGATGAGGTCATCCCAAAGTAGTTTGATTTTCATTTTTTCCCTGACTTGGTATATTGGACACTTGAATATAGTTATTGGCCACACATGTTTTTTCTCTTGAGGACTCTTAGTTATTAACCCATTTATTGATTGGTATTATTTCCCTGGTATTGAGTTTTTGAAGTTCTTTATAAATTCTGGATTATTTGGCTCTGTCTGAAGTGTAGCTAGTAATAGATTTTTCCTATTCTGTGGGGTGTCTGCCTGCTTGTTTAATGTTTTCTTTGCTGTGAAGAAACTTTCGCAGTTCATATAGCCCTCTTTGCCGATTCATGGGGATGAATCCTGTGCCACTGGAATTCTCTTCAGAAAGACCTTGCTTACTTCAGTGTCATGTTCTGAAGAACATTCTCCATGCCTTACTTTATATTTTCAGTATTTTACATCTTAAGTTAAAGCCCTTGTTTCACTTTGAGTGGACTTTTATACAAGCTAACAATGTTAATCTAATTTCATTCTTCTAAAGGAAGATATTCAATTTTGCCAGGACCATTTTTTAAATAGACTATCTGTCTGTTTTTTCACCATTGCATAATTTCTTGACTTTTGGTAAAAATTAGCTGGCCATAGCTTTCTTTAATTAGTTATAGTTTCTATATATGTGTCATTGGTCAGGTCATTTGTTCCCATGTTCCCATGCATGTTACCAGCATGTGTTTGTTCCCATGTTCCCATGCATGTTACCAGCAGGTTTTTGTCAGTCTAGCTTTGCAGTATAACTTGAGGTCAGGTATAGTGATACCTCCACAGAGGAGTTCCCACTCCTTAGGACAGCTTTGGCTATGTGACCTTTTGTTGTTACATATGAAATCCTGAGTTGTTATTTTTTAATACTTATGAAATGTGACACTGGAGTTTTGATGGGTATTCAATTTTTCATTGAATTTACAGATTTATTTCCATTTAAAATGATATCAGATCACTCTACTAGCCTGCTGTTTGATGTGTAAACTATGCATGGAGTAATAAATGTGTTTCTATGTATGAAGTATGGTTTTTAAAAATTCAAATGGGGACACAAAAAGCAGGTGACAACAGGAGAAAGCAACCAGCCTCTGTCTATATGGAGACACGCAACAATGAGAACGAGCGGCCAGCCTCCTGCAGATAGAGACATGCTACTATAAGAAAGAGCGGCCAGCCTTATGAATATAGAAATACACATTGCCATCTACCTTTCAACCATAACACTGGCAAAGGTAAAAGATTAAAAAAAAGAATAAACTAACAGGGGGAATGCGCAGTGTGTACCATAATTAGTGTGCACATGACATCCACTGATGGAAATTAATGGAGCCTCAGTTCTGCTTCTAAGATTTTACTCCTCATAAATACACACCTAATTATGCAAGAGCACATGCCTGTGGCTTTTTAAAGTTTTACAAATAGAAAACATCCTAAATGCCCACAAGTAGGTTTCTGGTTAAATTAAGTAAGATGCAGTAATTGGCTTCTACAGAGAACAGGAGACTTATTTCTATAAACGTCAAAGTGCATGGGTGGCATGTTGATAAACTGACCACATGAGAGGAGCACCGGTAGCCTCCCAGCTCTTTGTATACTTTGGCTGCATGAACACACACGGGCACGTCCGAGAGGATGAGCATCAATCTGTTTTCATTTCCTGCATCTGCAAAGTGATCTGGATTTGGAAGGATGAAGAAACGTGGGATGAATTTTAATTTTTATAGGTTCTACTTTTAAAGTTAACTCAACAGTGCAGAAAATTAATTATGAGCTCATTTATTGAGCACTAATTAATTTACATGCCTTCAGATCACATATGAATAAGATCTTGGGAGCTTTCAACAATAGTCATCATTCATGTTTGCCTCATCTTATAATTTTGGATTCTTAGTTGGTTTCTCACTCTTGACAATTAAGTTAATATAAAAGAAAAGGTTTTGTGGAGGTGAAATTGTCATACATATTTCTAAAACCACTTAAATATTGTAATATGCTAGATAAATATCTTTAAAGGTCTTTTATTCCTTTTAGACATACTTAATATGTCCTGGTGTGAAATGTTCAGATCACAGACTGTGTCCACCATTATCTACCTTGTTGTATGCCATGATGTCATCCTGTCTACATTTTGAAAGTACACTTGAGGAAACAGATAACAAGTAAAGCCGAGGTGCAGGCTATGAAGGAATGTCTGTGGTGACAAAACTCACAGTGTGGCCTATGATGGCCCCTCTGAGGGCATGAAGAGGGAGAAGGGCCAGAGGCCCAAGAACGGGCATGGATTCGTGCATGAGAAGACTCACTGATTTTAAAACTAGTGGCCTGCTAGGCATGGTGTTGCAAACCCTTTATCTAAGCACTTGGGAGGGAAAGGCAGGCAGATTACTGTGAGCTCAAGGCCAGTCTGGCCTATATAGAAATTTCTAGGCCAACTGAAGCTACACACTGAGATCTTATCTCAAAACAACAACAAAATAAAATTAAGAGCAGGAACAAAAAATTACAGGGTCTTGATGGAGTTGGTGAGGAGGTAAGGGCATCAAAGATAGGCTGGGGACACATGACAGGAGAATGTGTGGTTTTGGGGACTCCTTCATTGACATTTCATTGTTATCTCCTTAAGCGTGGGAGTAGTCATTTCTCTCTTGGTAGTGGAAATACTAAGACGACTCTTTTTTTTTTTTTTGTGAAACACAGTGGCCTTTATTTGGTGTCAACTGGACCTCGAGATAACATGAATAGCCTTACAGCAACAAAAAAGGGCTTAGATATTCTTTTTTTTTTTTTATATTTTCTTATATACATTTGGTGTTATTCCTTTCCCGGTTTCCGGCATCCTTCCTCCCCTCCCTTCCTTATGGGTGTTCCCTCCCACCCTCCCCCATTGCCGCCCTTCCTCCGACAGT